>NW_009730571.1:8601-9479 GCF_000703405.1 Apaloderma vittatum
TCCTGCTGATAACTGCTTGGGAAATCTTTGGCGGAGGCGTCTGCCTGTATTTGTTGGAAATTAACTCCTCTCCCATCAGCCAGCAGTGGGGAGGCAATGACATTGCCCTTTGGCAGTGCACCTTGGCCAGTGTATGGAGGCTGGGGAGCCATGGCAGGCACAGTCAGGACAGCCCTGTGCCAGGGACACCACTACTGGGACAGGGATACAGGCCATGTCACACCAGTGGCTCCTCATCTCCATGTGCAGCATTGCGGTGCTGAGATGTCACCACTTCCCCAGAAGAAGCAGGTGACAGCAGGAAGCTCTTGAGGCACAGCAGGATGGGGACAGACTGGGACCGTGGTGGCCACGAATGCCCTGATAAGTTACAGTGCCCTGCTTACTGTCACCATCCCTTTGCAGAGGGACACACAGCTCGTACAGCAGTCTGCACGCCCAGGGATGGCATTGCACCCTGGCTGGACCCACTGTCCTTGTGTGCTGGACTTTTGTGACAGTCGGTGGTTGTCTCTGTGGCAGCGGCAGGAGCTCCCCGCAGAGGTGGGAGGCAGGGGGACAGGGCAACTTGCTGCGACATGCCCGCTGGGCACAGTGTCCCCAGGTGACCTGCTGAGAGAGGATGGCCACTGCCGGCACCCTGGGAATGGAGCACAAACCCAGCCATAACCCAGGCAAAGGCAGCGCTGCATCCTGCAAGGGATGGGTGGGGAGAAGGCATGACCTGGAAAGTCTCAGGGACACTTTGCAAGGCCTAAGCTCAAGGCTGTTTAAGAACAAGCCGTGTCCAGCTCCTCACACCGTACGGAGCTGCCACTTGCTGCGCACCCGTCCCTCCCCACCAGCCCCATGGCTGGGCCAAGGCTCAGCCGCTGCCT
>NW_009730572.1:0-24366 GCF_000703405.1 Apaloderma vittatum
AGGAGCTGAATTAGAACAAGCCCCGCTAACGATGAGCTCACGCCGCCTTCCCGGGCGGAAGCTGGCTCTGCTCCCACCACAGAGACCTCCACCGGCCGGCCATTCAGTCTGCTCAAGCTGGAGGCGGTTCAAGAAAAACACGGCTGAAGAGGTCTGAGAAGCCGAACCTGGCCCCAGAAAAAAGGCAAGCGCTGGCTCGGCGACGGTTACACAAGTGCACGGGTTTGCTTCTGCGGTAGCAGCTCTCTGGAGCCATCTGGCTGAACCTACGCAACCCGTCTGCCGAGAGACCGTTTCTGCTCCGCGATCCCTTAAAGGAAAAGTTCTTGTCGCAGCACCAAGGGCGGACCTGCCCCCCAGGCAGGACGTGTGTGCCGTGTGACACAGGCAAGTCCTGCTGCCGCTCCTGTGTAACCTCGCAAAGCAGACGCCTATACACAGCACATGATTTTGTCAAGAAAAACGACCATTTTCACACAGATGGGTTACAAGAAAGTTTAACTGCAGATCTCCCTGTTTAGTTTGCATGTTATCACTTTCTCCACAACACATCCCTTTTGTACTGCATAACCAGCACACTTCTACAGCAGGTGGATGAACTCTTGTGAACTGACCTTAGGAAAAACTGCTTTTCATACCCCTGACCCATGCCTTTTGCCCGGCCGACGTTCTGAGCAGGAAGCTACTACCTGCTTCAGCAATCTCGGACATTTAACTTCCCAGAGTTACATTTTGTGGATGTACAACTAAGGCCAGACTGCGGAGCTCCGATGTTTGACCTTTACACAGCGCGACATCCCTCAAGTTACTTCATCTCTCACCTTGTTTCTGCCGGCAAGCTCTCCTGGGTTCCAGCAACCTCTAAACCCAGCAGCCCACAAGAAAGAAAAAAAGACAAACATTGTAATAAAGAGCAAACAAGCACTACTGCAGCACAGCTTGCACTGGCTTTGCCAGACACCAGAGATAACCTTTGAAATAACTGTTTTTTACAAAGCAGGTGAAGTTCTGTCCTACTCACAGAAGGCTCAACAAGAAATGTCACTGCCACCCCCAAAATCTCTGGGCAAGTACACCCAAAGGGTCACTGAATACCTGCCTCTGAAAAGCATCAGCACAGATAAGCATCAACCACACAAGACACTGCCATCACCAAAACCAGAGACAAGTTTCTCTGCCAGCTCATCCAACACATACACTTTTGAACCACCTTGGTCCTGGAACCTCATACACAAAATACACATTTCTTATTTACATTCACTTCTCAATTTTTATTCTATTTCTTGCATGGTCTTCAAATACAGTTTTACAGGTCTTTTTTTTTTTCTGCTACAGATACTGTTGATCTAAAAACAGATTAATGAAAGTGGCATTCCAACCTTAATGAAAATTCATAACCATGAAAGATATGTCAACATATCACTTTACAATCCTAGAATGATGGTATTGGCCTGACATTCCATAGGCTTACATAATTAACTTCTATAATAATAACAAAGTCATAGGAAGATAAAATGTGGCAACTCCTTAAAAGCCAAGAAATAAGGCCACAAGAATCCTATGCCGTAACGTTATGCATCCAGATAAAATAAGTTGACTCTGGTATCCATGAAGAAACAAAACTCTCCCACCTGACAAACCAAGGTATCAGCTACTCAACATGCACTCAAAGCTGTATAAAAACTAGTGGCATTCAGCTCTGACTTACATGAAATCCCATAGCACAACCCCGTACCTCTCTCAAAAAATGAAATGAACTTGTTTGAACTTAAATACTTCGCTACCGCATCAAAAAAATTGTTCACATTCTGCCAAAGAAAAAAAAAAAAGAAACCCAAAGCTATCCTGCACGTGACTGCATCAGAAGGCCAAACACAGCATCCCCTTACAGGTCACAGGTATTACTGCAGCCTTAATGCCGTTCATTACAGATTGCCTGACTTCTTTGTGGCGGGAGGCTTGTAAAAGGAACCAAACTTCTTTTGTGCACCAACTGAAAAAAATCCAGGAAAATTAAAAAGGAAGGTAAACAGCTGATGGCAGCAGGCATAAGAAGCAAGGTACTGCAAGGTGTATACCATTGGCCAATTACGTACCTGGGACACTGGGACTTCTGTGAAATACCAATTTCATAAACGATGCAATTACCTCACCATCAGATCCTGTACCATGCCGATTCCATCCCGCAGCCAAACACATCAGTCCCAGGTAAAGACATTAAACTTTTGGAACATTTAAAAGTAGGTAACCATTTAAATAATGTGTAAAAATGTGCTTATTGTGGTATTCTTATAGAAAAGTTATTTGATACAAATGTGCAGGACCTGAAGACCCTGATTTGAACTAGTACTAAGAGGCTTTGAAACTTAGTGACTGTTCCAAGGACAAATCCCAGCTGCGGGCCAGCTCTCTCCCTCTCACCATCTTTCACCCCCAATCCTGTGCGAACGTTACCAAAATTAACGGGTTTGGCAGACCACCCTGCGAACTGCGGTTTCACTCCCAGGAGAACGACGACAACCTCAAGTAGCAACAAACTGCCGTCTGAAGGAAAGGATCGTTTGGGACGTGCTCCCCTTACCCAAGATGGTCAGTTTCTAGCCCTGGACACGAGGCACAATAAGAAAGGTCAGTGCTGAGGACAGATTCGCTCTCCATTGTGGTTTTACATGATTCAAAAGTGCCATCTTGGACCTATACCATTTTGCTTTTCAAAAGAAAAAGTTACAAAAACCGGTAAACAAAAAGTTAGTCAGCATACGGCTAAGTTTATATACACTGAAATTTACAGGTTTGTCATCGAGTGACTTCTGCCACAGACCACTGCACATTTGTCCCTAACAAAGCACAAAGCTCAAACCAATGGTCATTAGAAGTGACAATAGGTCATTGCTTTATCAACAAGCATAAAGATAGTCAAAAATAGAACTGTAACTACTTATCTTTAAATTTGCTGATTGACACAAGCAATCCCTCCCATTTCTGCAACTTCCAGTTGCACATCCTATTCTGATAGTATCTTTATTGATATTTCTGCCAGAGATCGCTCTTCTGTTGACACCTGAACGCAGAGAACTGTCGTCAACCACGGCGCTGATTGAGAGGGATTCCTCCGAGAAGCTATAGCCCATGCAAGATTCCTTGGCACTTCCAAAAGGACCAGGAGAGGACAAGGTTTCTCTTTGTTAAAACAGTGTTTTCAGCAGCATTATCCTCTTCCAACAAATTATAGTCTGAACGTGTGATGGGTGATTTTCACATAGCCCCCTTCTACCAAGCCGGCTTAGTGCAGCTAGACCATATGAAGATCCCCACCACTACCTGCCCAGCTGTTAAGGGACTACAGTACTGGAACAGTTCGCTGTCAAGCACTTCACAGGCTTCTTCCAAGGATAACAACATCCTTTGGAAATCCTTCCATTTTAGCAATTTCAAAACAACCCAGCTTGCTGTAAAATTCCAGGATTCTTTTATCATCTGGTCTCACTTCACAAAAAGCCCCACGGGAGCCTAAGAAGGAAGAAAGAAACAAAACATTGTAGGAGAAGAGCACAGACATAGAAAATATTACTGGAGTTCCCACCTATTTTTACATCTAAATGCAATGAAATCACTGACCCAATTCCATATGAATTGGTGCCCAAGAGACCAGATTTACGACAACATAGCTGAAGGGACTGTGCACTGTAGACATCCTGTCAGTCGGAGCAACCCCCCTGCACACCTTTTGTTTCACATAAAAGCAGCCTGGAACCAGCTCAGAAAAACAGCACTAGAAGAAGGCATCAAATCATACAAAGGAACCGTGAACCTCAGGTGTGCAGTAAGGCAAACAGCCAAGTCTTTCCCCATACTGAAAGTTTTAGGAATTACCCACAAGCATGCACTGCTGCACATAAGAAAAAGCATCATTACCACTGCCAGCAGCGGAAATATAAACATTTGTGCATTGTTCAAGATGTACAAATGTGTGCACTCATTGCCAAACTGCTCCCTCGGTTCTACCTAGCTTCTAATTTGCAGGAAAATGGCTAAAGTGAAAAGCTACCTTTTACCAAAGAGAGCACCAGAAGTTAACTATCCAATAACTTTTGCAATTATTTACCTAAATCTAGAGTGCCAATTTATGGCAGGAATCAAATATACTAGTCTGACATGCAAACACAGTATGTTAATATAACTGTCCCAAGTTTGCCTTACATCCTAGAACCAACATGGAATTACAAAACAAGTAATTTTGAGTGCAAGAAGCTCACCATTAGCCTTTAGAGAAGAGAGCAGGCAAGCCATCATGCTTTTGGCCACGCTTGGATCTGTCACTTTTTTGTGGATATCAATCTTTATCAATGATGGGAAGTTGGCAAGAAATGATTCTGGTAATACCTCTTGCTCTTCATGGAAGCTTAGCATTATTTTCTGAAAAGAGTACGAGAAACAGACATTTAATCATTACCCAGCTTTTCATTTTCGCTCACTTTTTTTAAGGGTGGCTGCTCTGCCAACAGACTATACCTCCAAACCAGCACATTTTTCATCTGCACCACTGATGGACACTTTGTTCCTTACCTGCTGAATTGCTCTCTGTTCTCCAGATGAAAAGGGCAGGCTACAGAAACTTCTCATGCTGTCAAGGGAGAAATGCAAGACTCCTTGCACGGCTTCTCAGTGTCCCGTACTTCGAATGAGAAAAAAATATAACCCAGACCTACGGCTGGTTATATCTGTTTGTGCATAGCTATTTCTTTTCTTTAGGTCACAACAGCCTGGAAACCTCTCATATCTACAAAATTATCTTTGACTACTTGCCCCCAAAAAAGGCAAATTTGTCTCTAGCTTGAAATAATCCTTGTTGATGACTGAAGGATGTTGTTGATCACTAAGGACTACTGCAATCACCCAAGAAGGTCTTTGGGAACGTGACATGAGATTTTAATTTCACGATTATTCCATTCCCCTGAGTTGCAAGTGATGTAACGCAAAAGCTGACAAAATCAAAGCTGAAACACTCTCAAGACATCCTCTCTATTTGTTAATAAATTTTAAAACCGTTAGGGAGCTGGCCCAAGCAGACAAGCCACCTAACTTCATTCATTCCTGTGTAACTGAGAGTCACTATTGTAACAACCCAGTGGGGTTAAGAAGCAGTTAGAGATGATGCATTCATGTCTCATGATCAATAACAACTAATCTCAGTAAAGGCAGACACCGGATAAACTTCCCCGACAGGAATCTAGATAGAACTGCAAGAAAAACTTACAACAGTGTGACACAAGTTGGAGGATTGGATTTTTCTTTCATGAAACAAAGAATTTTGTTTATCCAATGAAGTTTGGGCCTCAAAATGTATTTGAGTAAACTAGAGAACAACTGAACTGTATTCGAAGCCAACAATTTGAATCAAATTACCTAAAAAGCACAGGAAGGGAGCTTTTCAAACCAAAGTGCAGAAAGATTATCAAGAGGTAAGAAGTCTGTTGTAAAGGAAACCAAATCAAACTTATTCTGTGAGAAAATGTTTCCCTACATGATCTTCAATAACAAAGGCTTCTAAGCAACTACTGAATATTCCCTATCTTCCTTTATAGCATCAAAAGACTAAATGGATGAAATTCCACAGCATCTATCTCAAGTGCAAAGTACAAAGAACTCCTCTGTACTCCCAGGAACATCCCTCAAGCCCACAACCTCAAGAAACACACTTTTTCTGAGATACTGTAGGAGCAGGAGAAATCCCAGGGCAATGCACCATCAGTAAAAAATAGTCTTTAACATCTCATTGGAAAAGCTAGTTTATCAGAACAAAATACCTCTTGCTTTCCTTTTGAAGCTTTGCTCTACGTTTCTGGAAATTAAGTTGCTTTCTCCCTTACTGTACCTACTACAGGTCTGCTACGTATAGTTTCTGATATCTTTATATGCATTAGCTTTGCTTCAAAATCTAATTTACGCATACAGTTGAAGCACGCCACCATGCAAATATAGAAGAACCAAGTCATAAAACTTACATACTGCAGAATTAGTTGCATTTCAATAGTGGCAGTGTAGCTATTCAGACACCTTCTAGTCAAACCTGCCCCAGAACACAGATATGTGCTGTGAGGCTTTTTTTTTTTTTTTTTAACTATACTTCACTTCCCCTCCCCCCCCAACAAAAACATCCCTATGTAGTAAGCACTTTCACTAGTGTGACAAACACTTCATCCAGGAAGCTTTGCGCTGCTTGTGATCTCAGAGACATGGCCTCCTTTAAGACTTTGTCCAAGTCCCAGTCCAATAAAGCAAGGGCACGCTGCCAGATGCACCATTTTTGCTCTGCCCTCACCAGCTGGGGATTCCTTAGGAGGCCCACCAGTCTGAGAGCAGCCTTTCTATTCAACTTGCTGGAGAATACTTTTCAGAAAGCATTCTCTCCCTCTTGGGGGAAAAAAGGGCTAAGAAGCAAGAAGTGTTCTGGGCCTGCCTCTACTATAGCTTTGGCCACGCCTCCTTCCACCTGCAGGTATGGGTCTGCACCCCTGAGTATTAAATGCATTTCCTTCCTTGACAAGAATGCATCAGCTAGAGCTTTTCACTGTTTCTGATGACTCAGTAACACTGTTTTTCTAATTTCTTCCAAAAACAACCCAAGATATTGATTTTTAGCACTTGCTAAAGGTGACATTGTTTTGCACCATTTACAGTTGTGACACTCCACAAACAGCTCACAGATTTTAACATCAAACTTTAAACTGATGTGACTACCAAAAGTTGGTCTTAACCTGCAGCATGGGGAAAATAATACCTCATTTTGCAGGAGAGCAGAGCAGAAGCAATGCTTTATTTTCAAACTGTAATTTTCTCTAGATGGCGGATTACTACTAAAGTAACCTAGTAGCTGTATTACAACACACTGCTGTATCTGAATGGTGGTAAGTAATTTTACCATTACCTTCCTTTAGACACCACATTCATCAAAGACTTCATAAAGGTCAACAAAGCACAAAATGCAAAACAAAAACAAAGGCCTGCTTTGGGAAGATTTGAGTACACAGTTCTAGTCTCATGGGTTATACCAACCTCTGCCTCAGACAGCTCCTTGTCACTATTTGGTTTAGTGTATTTTTCTTGCATGAAAGGGATCCAAGACATTTTGCATTTCTTAATGAAAGGAGTCACATCAACTGTTCCTAAAGCATAGCCACATATGCCATCCTCATCTTCTAAGACGAAGCAGTAATCCAGGCTGAGGGTGAGCAGACCTCCTACTAACCTGCAGAAAGAAGTATCCAGATTCAATCAAAAGAAGGTCATTGAACAAGTATGCTCTTCAGGTACTCTGGAGGAGACTCTGAGGTTATCCAAAGAAGTCAGAGAGTCCTCCAGTTGTGGAATTAGTTTCTACAAAGCATTAACAGACTAATCAGCTGTCAAAACTCATCAATGAATAATAAATATATATGCACCTCAGGATCCTACAGTTCTGCACATGCTGCTCTTCTGACTTACCTTCTGCCTTCACTTTCTCTGCTGTCATCACCTCCTTACTCTTCTACCTTCTCTTCTGGTTATTTTTTGATACCACTCACACATCCTTTCTTAACTACCTCCCTGTCACTCACAGAGTGGCCTCTTTACAAAGCTCTCTCTAAATTAAACGCTCAAGACAAAAACAACAAAGAAGTAGCTCATTTTACAGATCAGGTGGTTTTTGGTTGGTTTTTTTTTTATTTTCATCTTACATTATAATTGCTTATTCTTTTTACAAGTTGATACAGAAAATTTGTAGCGTGTATTTTCAGAAAAAAAATCAACCACAAGACAGTCAGCAGGGAGACTGGGCATCAAAAAAATTTCTATGCTAGGCTGGAAAAAGACACCAGAAGGTAACTACAGTCTGTGAATACTTTCATTATATACTTTCACATAGTCTGAAATAATAGGATAGTATGATGCACAAGTTTCATGATACAGATGTTTCAGCTAAGTCTTTTTTCTACCAGCTCACAACTGGGCACCAGAGCATAAACTGAGACATACTGTTCACGGTATCTTTAAGAAACCAAAACACCAATTTCCCCAAGACCTACAGAGGGCAGATTTTTTTTTTAACTATTTTTAAAATTTTTTAGATCAAATGCTTTTTGCACTCTTTCCACACAACCGCTTTCAAAAATTCTAATTAAATACAGCATCAGGACTTCATCCTTCAGAACTCTCTCTGTAGGTCATTCATTCCTAATACATACTTGTCTCCAATTAAATCTGGTAAACTATGAAAGGGTTGATCAGCTCCATCAGCATACATTTCTCTGCAGATCTTATATACAGATGCCTAAGAGGAGAGAAGAGATGATTTCAAGTCACCAGTAATATTCAAAAGCTAAGAACTTCATTTTAGAGAAATTTTATTAACAGCTGCACTGCAAACTAGTATGGACAGGTTACAAGTTACACAGAACAAGAGTACCCCTGTATGACGGACGGTTTATCCTTCTCCCCTCCCCAAAAGTTAACTCTTAAAGTTGTCCATCAAAAACATTGTGTTTAAGCAGACTGGCTGGAAAGGCTGTAGGTTAGAACACCACAAGATTAATCCTGAGGGTTAGTTACTAAAAACTCAGTGAAGATCAATATCCTTGCTACACAGTCCCTTTTCACAACCTCAAACTGTAGTTCAACAATGTAACCACTGTGAAGGACAGGCATATCCTGACTTTCTGCATGTTAAAGGCTTTCAGGCAAATCTCTTCAAAGAGTAAACTTGTATCAGTCTCATTAAATAAGAAGCTTTACACTTTTCAGGAAAAAGACTTCACATTTGACATATCTCCAGGCTCCTTTCACAAAAAGAGAACTCCTCAGAAGAAATACTCTTTGCAACTGCATGCTTAACTGCATCACCAATTGTTAGGGTGGCTTAGAAATACCAATTCCATTGCCTACAAAGGAACAAACCAGCTTAGGTACAGTCCTGCACTAGGACATCAAAAAGGCTGCTTTATTGCCCACAAGAAGAGCACAGGACAGGGCCTAAAACTAGCAGGTAAGGGTCATGCCCTGTTTGTCTGACTGACTGGCTTCAAAGTCAGGATTCATTCGAGCTGCTGCAAACTCAGTCTAAATACTTATGTCTCAAAGGAAAGGTGTTTCATCCCAGTAGGGCTACAAATGCAAAGTTCAAGCCACATTAATCCTTACATTATTTAAATAGCACCCATAAAGAGTGTTAACTGTTGGTTGATACATTACTTTCAAGTATTCTTCTTGCTAAGCCAATAGGAAGAAAGCTACACTACAGATCTGTTCAGGCAATTAAAAAAAAAAAGGGTGGAGGGGACCTCTAATCTATAAAGATTAATACAAAATTCCTAGTTTCAAAGTATCAAACACTCTGAAACAGATTTGACAACAATTCTTTGAAAACTCGACCAAAAAATTTACAACTGTAATTAAACTGGTAATAACAGCTGAAACACCATCATATTTTACACATTTTACAACTCCATTTTGAGACACAAGATCAGTGTTCTGTCCACACAGCTCCGAGAATACCAGCAACAATTACCCCAACAATTGCTGAGTGAGCAGGTACCAGCACTTCCCCTGCGGTTAAGCCATTGCACACATTCCCATTGGAAAACTCCCTCTTCCAGAAGCGAACAGCCTTAACTTGCCTTTCAGACACAGGTAAGTCACTCGGATTTAAGAAGGTGGCAGGGTGTGACACTGGGAATCAAGCTGGGGGTGCAGGGGTACTGTTACATAGCACATTGCTGAATCACAGCCAAGTCACTTGACCTCAGTTTTTCCATGAGACTGTTTGGGCCTCGTGCAAGATACGGGGACATGAGTTTCATTCAGGGATGAAGGGATTCAGGAGTAACCAGTGTTGCTGCAAAAGGAAACGCATTGCTAACAACAGTGACAAGTGTCAAAAGCAGTTACCTCATCTTTAGGGAAGTAGGGTCGTATGGTGTACACTTTGGAAGTGGGTGTTAATGGAGGTGGTTGAAAAAAGAGGTCATTTGCCCCATCAATAGGCAGCAAACGCTGTGAAAACAAAACACTTAATATGACTGCATGAACAACAAAACCCATCACTCTTGGGTGTGCACTGCAGACTCCCAAATTAATATTTGCTACTTGCAGGCACCCCAGGAGAAGGTGGGGTTGGTATTCTTTACAAATGCAAAGACCTTATCTGAATAGAAAATATCCAATTGGTGTTTTAAAATATGCAATTGAAACAGCACATTAAGAGTCTGTTAATCTTATCTGCTTTAAAGTACTTTTTACCAATCATATCTACACTGTGTCTGTATAAGAACATAGAATGTCAGGAGGAAAGGTTTGGTCTGAAGAGGGTTAACTGGCCAGAGGAGACGCTTTATCCCAAAAGCAATGCGCTGACTCAATTTGCTGCGCGCAGAGCACCTGTGAGGGGGGAAAAGTATAGCGCCTGAAAAATCCATGAACAAATCTGAACATGGTATAAACAGCAATTTAAGAACACCTGCCAATTGAAGTATTTGCAACAAAGCACATTACAGCTTTACTTAGAGAGGAACCAAAATTTAGATGATTGTCTCTTTTGCTCATGGAATTCCCATTGGCAGACAAGCATGCGCGCATTGTGCAATTGCGGGCGCAGATAAAAAATGCTGTGCGACCTGCAAAGAAACAATGTGAAATGTACAACTAAAGCCGCTGCGCTTCGCATGCGCGTGGGACAGGCAGCATCTCCTTGAGAAATTACTGTAGAAAGGGGAGGAAAATTATTTTAAAACAAGCTGTAAGGCTAATGGGCTTTGGACCAGAAAGCCTTCGGCAGACCAATCCTTCCAGACCTCTGATGTGCAACAAAAGGTTTCTCATAAAACAAAGAAAATGTCATTCAGTTGTGAAGTCATATTGATACCTGGAACTCTCCTGCTAGACCACCTCTAAAGGCCCAGGGTTCTTGGTCTCCACTTAAGAACTGTGCTGAAGATTGACTACGACACCCTGTTGAGATCAGATCCAAGCGGAGAATGTTACGAGAAGGGGGATTTCCTGGGTGTCTAACATGTCCAAAAAGCTAATACACACTTGTGGAAAAAGCTCGCTAACTGAGCTAGAATCCAGGGCTTGGGGGGAGGCTGTAATAATGTATGATTTATAAAGAATTTGTGCTTGCGCACTAATTGTGGTATTCCGAATTTCAGATTACCTTTAACAAGCGAATCTAACAACACGTGAGGCGATGCAGCTAACACACCTCATTCCGGACCAAAAGGCACAAGAACAGTGCCACATACAATTACATAACCTTCCCAGACGTTTTGCACATTTTTTTTGGTGTATTTGGGGCAGAAACACCCACTTCATCTGTGAAAAGATGACATCTTGGAAGCAATGCAGCTTAATAGCTTCTATCACAAGTTTTATATCAAACAAATGCCATTATCACAGCCCCTTGAAAAAAATTGGACCTTTCTGAAGTCACATTTTAGTAATGATTGTTTCTAATCTTGTCAGAAAACTAGGACTGGCAATATATGCAAACAGTTTGAAACAGCTCAGGCAGCCAGGACAGTTGGATCAAATAATAGTCTTGCAAAAGACTATGCAGATTTAGATAATCCAGGCTGTACCTTCACAATGCTGTTGGTGTGATAAAAAGCTAAATAGTGTTAACCACAACTAACTCACTATTTCAGTAGTGTACCCCATTGGCCACAGATAATACGAGCCTTGCTTTTTTGCATCTTGATTTTTTTCCCTCCTCACACACCAGGGTCCTGGCTGATCAACAAGCCACAGCAGGCCCACTGAAGTGCTCAGCTTACGCTGGCTTTAGAAACTAAACTTCCGTTAGCCATTTGACTTTTAATACTGTTCGTCAGCAAGGCCCCACCAGCTTTCACCAACTAACATAAATGTCAATTCCAGAGGAAAAATAAGAAGTGTGGTGTCTGGAGTGGAGATTTCAGTTACCCGCCGAGTTTCCTGACAAGATGAGCAGCGCAAATTTTCTTTTCCTTTTGTAGACAGCAATCTACCTCCTGTTCGCGTAACAGTCTCAGATCAGTACAGACAAGTATGTTGTGCTAGTCAGAGAGTCCCAAAGTGTGCCAAGTTTGACATTTATGAGAGTTTAGGAATACATGTTAAATATACAAACTACCCTAAGTACGGCAAATTTTAGAAACGATCCAAGCATCAGAATTGAAGTTTGGTTTATTCCCACATTTTAGAATTCTCATATAAAGACAGCCTTCACAAGATTAGTCAATAACTTGGAAGACGGTATCTGTCTGCCCTTTGAGACTACCACTTAACTAGCACTTCCAATTATTACAGTAAAGAGCTGTGTGAATGAAGAGCTGTATAAATGAAAAACATAGTTAATGCCTTAATCGCTGCGCAAATGTGACTTCAGTTCATGCCTATTGCACATCTAATCTATCTGAGCTGCCTCACAGACAAAACCTTTCCATTTTAATTAATTAATGACGACGCGCTGTGTACATCTGGCGCTGTCCATCCAATAGCAGTAGAAACTTGTGCTGAGGATTCTCCCATCTGTACACAATGGGGAAGAAGACAATAGAAGTCATTAGTAATCCATAGTACTGTACAGCCACACTAATTTTAGGGACTGAATGCTAGCTGGACTTGGGAGGAGAGGTGAAGAAAGCGAACATCCAGTGGACCATTGAGCACACCGTTGTGAAAACTAAGTTGTTTGGATTTGTTATGTACTTCTTAGCTTTATATAATGACACATTTTATCAAAGACCTTTGCTGCATATGTATTCACACTAGTAATAAAATGCAAGTTGAAGATAAAAGCACTCCCTCTCACAGAGGCACTGTTAGCATAAGAGTATTAAACAGTCAAAAAGTCCTGAAATTCATTTTTCAACTGTCTAATATCAGTTTTGATTCCAAACTGGAATAGAACAGTGCTGAAGTTGACAGAGCTAGTATTTATAGAGTTGGCTTCTAATATGAACTATTCCAAGTACTCGATGCATTTGAAGAGTTGAACCCAACTTTACGGGGACAATGGAAACTAAAGAAGGTAGCCCGACAATTTGAAATGCAGCCTTGAGTTTAGCCCTCAGTGTTTACAGATTACAAGAATCACTGTTGTCTTTACAGAGCTTTGGCTTGGAGTTTTAAACAGCTTAAATTAGCAAGAGAGAGGACTCTTTCTAGCTGAATGTCAACATACAGCAAGAATAGTAAAGTTGGGGGAGCTGTGTCACACTAGTCTTAAAAACGCATGAACTAAAGATTTTAAACAGCATTAGGCAGAGATGTTAACACACTAAAATGCTGTCAGGTTTTCCTTTCAAGTTAGTTTTCTTCTCTGTACCTTCTTTATCAAGCTTACATATAGGGATCAGATAGTTAATAAGTACACTATATAGGAAGTTGTTGAGCATGGACTGACTTCATGACTTAACAGGTCTCCTCTGTCTCTGCTTAAGTCTGCCAGTGTTTAAGAGTATCATCTAAAGACAATCCAAACACTAGGACTAGACCAAGGTTGTGTAACGGTTTACCACTGCGAGATTTGCGACAGCTACAAAAAGTGTGACTTGAGACCATCAGCTTTGCTGCCTGCTGTGTATGTCAAGCAAGTCCACAGCATATTCCTTAGAGTTGGATTGAAACCTGCAAGTGAAATGAGGTCACTAGAATTACCCAGGCCATGCTGGTGCTATCCGCCAACTTAGGATGCCCCAAAAATCTTTCAGAACAAAAACAAACAAAAAAAAAAAGAAAACTCCCAAACAATAAAACCCCAAAAGCCACGCATTAAAGAAAAATAAAATAAAATTAAAAAAAAAAAAACTGTTTCAAAATCAGTTTAAGTCTCAGACTAAATCTGTCTAGAGAGCTCCACAATTTCTACCCATTACCAAAAAGAAAATAATCAGCAATTTGGAAGAGTGTTTAAGGGAAATTATTCTGCACCAGAATAGCCTTACGCTAAAGCTCGCATGCGCACAGGGCTGGGAGGATCGGCTTCCTCTTGGCCAGGCCCATTGAAAGGTCACTTCTGCTGTTGTTCTGTTGAAGACAGCAACGATGTTACCATGACAGAGCAAGCAGCAGATGGCTGATGTGGTCACATTTCGTAGTGTCATTTCCAATTGTAAACCAGGGTATCCAAGGAGTTACATGGCATAGTCCAGTGTGCATTCAGTCAAGAGTAAGTTAAAGTCAACACTTACGTGTCAGATGAGATTCAAGTTTCATTAGCCCAAGAAGAAAATCAAGGTCTCCAATCTTAAAGCATCCAGCAGACTTCACTTACAAATATCAAAGCAAATTCACAGCGACCATTGCTTCAAGTGATGAGACAGGAAAACCTTTAAAACAGGGTCAAACCAGACCCCATGCCCAAGAAAACACATTTGCCTAATACTTCGTTTTCCCCGTGGGCTAATTAAAAACAAACAAAAAAAATAAATATGCTATCTGGGATTATAATGGCTCCCAATGCACCTACCTAACCACTGCACAAAAGATTTCACCATTGACATAATACTCTTGATATCCCAGACGTAGGAGTACATGTCATAAAGGATTGTCCTGTTGGCACAATTGGAGAGGCGAGTGAACATCCCCATCACCAAGCTGCACATCTCTTCAAACTTGGCTGCTCGGTTACGCCATTCTTCTATCTGTGAATGGAGGGAGAAGACCCACAAGATCAAACACAGCCTTCTAGGTAGGAGAGGTACTCTAAATATGGAGGAGGACTACACAAGACATTATTTTACCAGCATGGACTACTACACCACATAGAAATCATAGATATTCTCTGTTGTTGTTAGGAGTGAGGCCAGTACGCAGACACCACACTGCCTTCATAGCTATATGGCACTATAGGGCTTAAAACAGCAGGTTCCACTGGAGGAGTGAAAATTAGTATGACCTGCAGTTAGTTGTACACTACCCTTTCAGGTCCTGGGAAACAGAACGCCAGTCTCTACTACAGACAACAGATAACACTGCTCAGGATTTTGATTTAAAAGCAGAGAAATAAGATTCAGACTCACTTTTTCAGCGTCCTTTCCTTTGCAATTAACACTGACAACACTGCTATTTGCTCTGAGCCACTGGAATTCTCTCAGCATCTGCGCACCTTTGGGCCCATGTTCATAAGGAAGGTAAAACAAGTCAGCGAGAAGCTGCAAGTCCTCTAAAGTCACTGGTTCTACTGTGTAGAGAGGCTTTTCATTTGGCCCAGGCACAAACTGTTCTTTGTTAATTTGCTCATCAGTCTGCATAGGTGCAACGTCACTACTAGAGTCTTCCTGCATAGACATCTCCGGGGACTTTGATTCAGCTATGCTCTCCTTATCAGTATCCATCGGCTTCAACTCCTCTGCCATCTTGGCTTCGGCAATATCTGTCAGGATATGATTAGCATTCTTGTCTGTGTCATCTTGTTTTTCCACCACCATGTCCATTGGTTCCTCATCAGATTGCTTCTTCTCTTCCTCCTTTACCAAGGCCGGTGGCTCACTGCTCAGCGCCGCCCCCTGACTCATGATGGGTTCTTGGTAAACTGTGGTAACCACAGTTGCTGCATTTAACGAGGACGGTGCCACCAAAGGCCCCACATCCCCTACAGTCGTTTTAGCACCACTGTGAGCCACCTGCCTACCTGAAAAGGAGAAGAAACAAGTTTGGAGTTTTCAGTATCTCCCAACTAACATTCAAATCACCAACTTCTGCAAATCCCAGATGATTCTGTTGCCACTGCAGGTGATCAGTGCAGCTTTCCCTTTGAGAAGAAAAACCCACAGATTCTACCTCAGATCCCAAGCTCCCATTGCTACAAGAGTGGTGTACACTGCTGGAAAAAACCCAGCTGGTTTCCGCAAACAGAAACTTAGAAAAATAGAGCCATCTTAAAATAACCAGAAGAACATGGACTCTTCTGGTCCAGAACTAATGTTTACAATAATCTAAATTCAAAAAAAGACTATTTTTCCTATTCTCTCAGGTCCCATGGAAGTCTAGTAACAATTGCAACTAGCAAGATTCAGACTCTTTCCTGTCCTGTATCACACATGCCAAAGGATCATACGTCAAGGTTGCTTCTGCTGATCAGCTGTGGCACTACAGGCACGCTGCAGAATGTCAAGCATTCTTTCTCTATTAAGGTTTCTCCAATCAGTAAGGCAGAAAATACTTCCGACCAAGAAGTATACAGATTGCATGAATTTGCAAAGTAGTTTTAACCTAAATGCAAGTACTGAACATTTAACCCCATTTTTCTAGCAACAACAGAACAACACAAAATTGGACTCACTGCTGTATTGCTGAGGTACTCCAAATTCCTGCAACCATTCTGTTAGAGCCAACTTCAGGGCCATTTGTGGGCTGTAGAGAACATCTGTTTCAATATCTTCATCGCTGCCCTCATTTTCCAGTTTAATCTGGATAGAAACTGTACTGTCTTCAGTATCAGCTACAGAGAAACGTTTTAAAAAGTTACCACTCAAGTTTCATTTAAAATAGAAAAAAAACAGTCACATTAGACCAGGCGTTCAAGAACTCTCTAACAGCCTTACTTCACAAAGGAAGACAAAGTATTACATCCTAATTAGACAAAATGGAAAACTATGGTCATCATCAACGTCAACAGAGAAACAGTTACACAGAAACCAGACATTCTGGCATTCTGTTTTGGTTTTGATGTGAAGTGTTTCTATTCCAATGAAATCAAACCCATGGACACTTATGTCAAATTTGGGCATTAAAACTTCTTGCAGAGAGTGCTTTTTATAAAACCACAGATAACTCTTAAGACTAAGAAATTCTCTGATAGCATACGCTACAGATACTTCCTAGGAAATCAATAAAACAATCTGGATGCTCACTATCTTTCAGGTAACTGCCATTGACTTATGGGATAGAAAATGCCAGGTGATCTTAAAGAGTTGGTGAGGAAAGGCTATAATAATTAAAAAAACTCAAAACTATCAGTATGAATTATAGATCTTGGACAGCAGTTACATATACTTACTCATCACCACATCTTTTCTCACTCCATTCATATTAGACTTGTACCAGGTTGCAAGCGTGTGAATAGCAACATAATTGGCTTCAAATTCACAGTTTGGATTGGTCAGAACTCCCTTCAGTCGAGGGATGAGCTCAGTTGATCGACCTTTGTAAGGCCCAAGAAAAAGCCTTTTCTGATCATAATCATTAGCATGAATGTTATCCCAGATAACTGGTGCTCTCCTGATGATCTTAGAAACTTCTTCGATGGATTCTACTGGAATGTCTTTGGATACAACTTTTGGACCTAAGAGTGAAACAAGATAATCACAGGGACTGGCGTCTACTTGAAGATTCAACCCCCAAGTAGTTGGCCAGTTTATTTTACTAAATACTTATATTTTTACCTGTCCACAACACCTCGATGCCAGGGAGCAGCTTTTCTCCTACAGTTCGTAAATACGGCGACTGGGCAACATTTGGATAACAGAAAGTTCCACAGTACTCTGCACAGGAAAAGAGAATGTCACTGTTAGTAGAAGGATGCACACATGTGACAATATACCCAACTGTCGCACAAACACATTAAGAACACTACCCTGGAAGAAGAGAAACATCTACAAAATTAACAAAAAGCCCAGAAGTCTAAAGTATAAGTAAAAAGGACATTACAACTGATACCTAGCATAAAGATCAGAAAGGAAAAGAATTTATTTTAAACTGCTCAAATGTCAAAATTAGGAAAAAACTAATAAAGTCAATCAATGGAAGGGTAGGTTACAGCAAACATTATGCAAGAGAATTAGAAATCCTTAGTCTTACTATGAAGTGTAAATACATAAAAAAATATTAACACCAGAACATGTGTCTCTTGAAAGTTAAAGAGCAGGTATGCAACAGAACCAAACAACTGCAGTGTAAGGGGATAAACAAATTAATTACGATGATAACATTGCTACTGAGCTGAATTTTCCTTGCAGCAACGAACAACTCTGAACACGGTGATTCTCTCTTCTTTACAATATTCTTTCAGGTGTTAGAGGAAGCTTGCAACTTAAAGCCATGACTGGACCTGACTGCAAGTCATCAGGTATTTTAATAAAGCACTTCAGTGACTAGTGCAAGTGAAGAATCTCATTAACAACAGGTATCAGTGATAGACATGAGCACAGACTGTGTCGCATCTCCACTTTAAGAAAATTCTAAGAAACTAGCAGCTAGCCGAACCAAAAAGCGAGAAGATTTTGGTACAAGTTAAACAGAAGTCTTCCTTTAACTTACTTTTCAGTTCAAATTTCTTGAGCCATTCTAGCAAGCTGTTTTCTTTGATTGGCATTAAGCCTTTCAGAGACATGTAATTTGGGAAAAGCTTTGCATATATTTGAATTATCTCTCTTTATAAGCCAATTTCTTCAAACAACACCAAAATACTCCTTAAGCGGTTATTAAATATAAAACCAGCTTTTCAACCAGTAAGATAACAGCCCCTCTCCTTTAAGGTTTAACTAAATGATTCATCTCTTTTACCTGTAGGACAGAACAGGAATGTGTCTGGTTCTCCTAGATATTGATAAATTTCATTTGTGATTGAGACTTGAGCATGAGCAAAGGAGCTGAAAACTTCTTTGTCTGCTGCACACATATTGTGATCAATATCATCAAACAGCAGCGCAAAAGATCTGCAGCCAAACTGGGAAACCTAATATGAGAGACAAGAGCAAAAGGTTTAATTTTTCAAATTATTTTTATTTCTTTTTTTAAATGGAACTGTAGAATTTTTAAAAGAAAAAGCCACAAGAATGGGGGAGAAGAGGTAGCGAAGGCAAGACAGACTTCGCTACTTATTCACAATGAATGCCTATCTCTGACCCATAGCTCTGCTTCTCTCAAAGATCAGACCTCTCAAGACCTGCAAACCGTTCCAGCTTTAACAACCCAAAGCTCATCTCAGTGGACAGAGACCTGGAGAAAAGCTCACTCAGTAACAGCTTTTAGACAAACGAGTCAATTAGGAGACCAAAGAAGATGTGCATGTCAGGTCTGCCTCTGAAGGCAGTTATCATGGGTAAGAGTTCTTGCTTTAGAAATGCAACTTGGCTTTAAGGTCAAAAATACTGAAGACCAGCTCCCGAGAACAGCCATCAGAATCCAATACAAGACCTTCTTGTTGTAAACCAAGATGGTAACAGGCCACTTCTACAATGCACCCTGAACTTGTTCAAAGGCATCCAAACTAATGTTAGTGTTGAAAACATTAAAGAAGCTAGGGAAAAGCTGCAAGAGCAAGCAGGGTACTGAAATTTTCAAATTAAGTAGCACTGCAACCATGGTAAGTTTGCATCAGGCTTACCTGGTCTAGCTTGCGTTTCAACGTGGATACCTCTTTAGGATTGGAGAAAGTGATGTCAAGTCCAGGGGAGATTGCATAGATGAATTCTATTTCATGTTCTCGCGCAGCTGATATTAGAGTCATTAGTTGCTCTGGAAAAAAATTTGAATATGTCAGAAGATTTCAATAATTAAAAAATCTCAAACACCATTATAAGTAAATTGTAAAAATGAAGATGCCTCTACTACCATAATAATAATAAAAAATTATAATTTGCTGGAATTTCTTCCAGGCAGCAGAGATCAAATTATCTGAAGAGTTCTCAGATATCATGCCAAAGACTGTAACAACTGTCCTTGTGTTGTTATTGTCCATGTTAAAAATCTCTCAAAGATCTAAAAAATTCTCTTTATCTCAATGTTGCAAGACACTGTGGATGTCTTTTCTACAGTACACACACCAACAGTTCTCAAATTTTTACTTTTTCCACAAAACTTAAGAAACAATTCGATGTAGTAATACACAACACCACCAATGCATACTATTCATATGACTGCAGCTCAGAGCACATGAAAAAGGGCTTTAGCATCACCAGACAGAAGTAATTGCTTTAAGAAACAAATTTCAAATTTAATCTTCCATACAGTGAATAAGTAGAACTATTTTTAGAATATTTAACAATATTCTGCAGTATCCTTTAGATTATATTTCTGCAGTGATTCAAATTGGCCTCCAAGAAGGATTACTTAATTTCAAGCAAGTATCATTTTTCCCCTCACCCAAGGAAAACGATAAGCCCCACAGGCCTAATACAACACTGTAGATCCCAGAAATGCCTGAGGTGGATAAAAAGCCTCACATGGCTTAAACGGGTCTTTTACATTCCAGCTAAACAGTCAGAAGCTGTTTTTCTGACTGGTGCTCTCTTCATCAAGACAAGCACTTAACGAACCACAAAAAAGGGCATGCTTTTCAATAATCAACCTTTTCTCTTTCTAGAAGCAAGTATTTTCTACTTCAAAATATTGCCCAGATGTTCAAGAGCCAGAGGAATAATTCTGAGCAACTTTTCCCTGAAAAAAAGGCTATCTTGTAAGATAAAGCCCTAAAAGCAGTTTTAGTCATCGATGGAGTTATAGGTAAAAGTAAATGGCACCTGCAAGGTATTAAGAATAGGTCTCCACTCACCTTTGGAAAGAGCTACTGGGATTAAACACACACGAGCATATACAGCAAAGACCAATTCATTCAGGTGTCTACTTAGAGAAAACACAGAGGGGAAATAAAGTCAATTACCTGCTTCCTCCACAGAGTACATTTCTCGCCAGAACATCCTGTGCTTGTAGTCATCCTTTGGAGCATACAGGTATGTATTTAGTCCCCACTTCTGAAGTCTAGAAACATCGGAAAAAAAACTTAATTGCGAGAACAACCTATAAATTCAGGAATTCTGCATTTTACTTGATACAGTTCTAATTATTTTATTTGATCTAATTTATTTTTCTTTCCTCCACTGAACACTGTGTTATACTATTCACAGTTACTTTACGCAGAACTGATATCAGACACATTTGGTTCTGGAAAGACAGAAAAGTAAATATGAGCCCTCAAGTATATTGATATTAGGCAAAAAACTGCTCTAGGTTAGAACAACCATTCTTATCATGCTCAAGAGGAAGATTATGATTATATTGTGACGGAATGTGCTGCAGTATGAGGAAGCATGACTTGCCTTCTAAAAAGTTCTTTCCTCTGCTCCATAACCCAAGGTCTTCCATAAAATCCTATGGAAAACAAGATTAAAATTACCCAGTCAGATGTTAGATTATGCCTGTTTCATAAAACATTATATTACAACCCACCTTTTTCTTCCTCTTCTGCTATATTAATCAAAAGGCTTCCCAAAGGAGAAAAAATAAAAATCCTGTTAGCATTAGAAAAGTGTAATAACCTAAACTGATCTAAATTTAAAATGCAATTAGAATGCATTTAATTCCTTATGATCTAAGGTCTTATAATTTTGGCCACTGAAGCAATTAATTTTCAGAATCCAAACTGTATTCCTGAGCGTATGCCCTTGACAAGTCAGCATGACTGTAAGAGCAGACTGAACAGTCATAACCTAATTAAACTATCGCTCCCAACACCTACAAAGTAGATTTTACTGTAATGTGAACACTGAAGACACTTAAAAATTTCTACCAGGTCAAAAACGCTTAACTGGTGTACCAATTAGAATGGCAAATACACACATAGGTTATATAAATACATATTGAGGTAAATTATGTGTAATTAAAAAAAGAGCACAAGTGAGTCAATCAAATGCTTAGGATTTCATTCCTTTTATTTAGTTGAATAACAACCTTGTCAAAATTAACTTGCAAACTGGTATCTTACTTTACAATTCCCACATCTCTGCAAACTAAAACTGTGTCTTTGAATATAAAAGCATCCACACAAAGTATATTCAAAGTCATGGAATTCCACGGAAATTGTAACTGCTTCTGGTTTTAAAACTAATCTTTCTATTCTAGAAACATAATATTTTAAAAAGCACTCTCAATGCACTCTTAGTCAAGTAAATTCCCTTAGACCTATGGGCAAACAGTTCAACCACAAGTGGGCACTTCAAAATAAAGCTTCAGCTTGGCAGTCTGTGCAAAGAACAGAGACTAAAATAACACTGAAATTTAATAAGCTCTTACTCTCAAACAGCACAGCCACTCAGTGATGAATGATGCTCCTAATACACAAAGCTCCCAAGTCCCCAAAGAACACCAGTTCAAAAGGTAGACAATATCTTCCCTTCTAGAGCTATTCATCATTGTAAATCTGTAAATATTTTGACCTCACAGAGGTCAAAAGACACGTTCCTACAACCTTTCAGAACTCAAAAACTGATGCAACTGAAGCATTTTCTATATATCAATAAGCAATTAAGTCCTTTAAGTGAATAATGTTCTTTTAAGCTTAAAGCCCGCTCAAGGTTTAAGAATCGCACAAAGAGATCTCAGACTAACTGGCACCACGAAGTGGCAAAGTCGAGTAGATACTCCTCCTTACAAACAGCAAAGTGACAAAGAGAGGACAGTTAAACAGAGGAATAAAAAAGTTACAAGGTATGAAAACCTCCAAGTTTATTTCACACAGAACAAGTTTCTAATGTTCACTAGAGTTCCCTAATGACTAATGCTGCCCTAAGGAAGCTCAACAACCCACAAAAGGAATGAAATACTGTGATGCCTAATAAGTACCACTCATGACTCATAACCCGTTCAGAATCCCTTTGCCTTACCTACTACTGCTTCAGACCTACTAGCCTAAAGCAGAGCAGAGGCCTACTATAAATAAATAAATCAGATAACAAAAACTTATTAGGTAAGACTGAAGAGAACATGCTAATCTGAAGCAATACTTTTCCACCTGTCACCATATTTCTTAGATTACTAATGTTACCAAGCTGATGACAATTCGTGGATCTTCCTGTCCAACTAAGAATTGACCCAGTTTGTATTACTCCCTCGAGACTGTGTATCAGGTTAACACAAATTCAACAGATCCTGTCAAATACCTCACCCCACTCACCATGCTCTCCATTACTAAAAGCCAGAAAATCCTGGGAGTAGAGCAGCAAAGCTCTACATCCAGCACTCTCTGAGACCTTACTACTCCCCTAAACAGCAAATTTGATATCTGTCATAAGCTCTTCACACTCTTAGAGTGCATCTTGAGTATTTCCGCCCAGTATTTGGCCAACTCCCACCTCCATTTGCTACCTCCTTTAATCTCACCATACCTCTAGTCTGTGTTAACTGGTGCATTATGTTTAAGTATCTACCTATACTTCTGAAGTTAATCCCTGTTTTGCTCCTACCCCTATAATTCTCTTGAGTCACTAGAGGAACAGATGTTTTCACCCACTACTGTTTACCTCATTCACCACAACAGGGTGTTTCTGTTTTTGGTTTGTTTGTTGCTGTTTTGTTGCGGTTTTTTAAATACTTATTCCTTTTCACACACATACATTAATGTTAGACTGGTTACTCTTAACTAGTGTTAGTGAGATTGCTTCAGCGGGCAGAGGCCATTTTCTTGCTGTTCTATGCAAAGTAGACAAGAAAACCTGCACCAAAATATATGCAGAGAAGATTAACAATGTAACTCATACAACAAGAAAAATTTTTACAATATATTCAGTGGTTGGGTTTATAAAACCTGGATGAATAGGTGATCCATAGTCAGGGTGCACTGGCAGGAACATGAAAAACCATGCTGTTATAATCTACTTTTCTGTTCATTGTTATCTGTCTCCAAAGCCTTCAATTTAGCATCTATCGTCACAGAATACTATTAACAAAGCAAAGACATCTATCTCCACACGGACTGTATTTAAGTCCTAGTAATTGCTAAAAAATTAGCATTAGCTAGGCCTAGTGCAGTTAGCAACACGACATTTGCAGGAGCCAAATAGTCTCTTCCTTTTAAAGATATGAACAAAAGGCATTCTGCAAGCAATGCAGATATTGACTTTGATAAACACGCTGTTTCACTCTCCATTCCATCTGTTAATCATTTAGATCTCTTACTGAAGAGTCATTATAGGTACAGAAATAATAGCAGTCCACAGGAATTTAAAACGATTCCAAATCAACTATGATGCTAGAAATAAACCATTTTTCTTGCTGGCTTTCAAACATCTACCTCAACTGATCTGCCAGAAATACAGATAAATTCTGTAGTTACTGAGAAACACAAAAAGAGTCCTTTTATTCTGCAGCTTCTGCAACAGTTTAAACCTTTCAACACTGCAACTGTGCCAAAAGATGGAAGAGGACCGTTCTACAGTGCAATTAAAGTGTTGTAACACTTTAGAGAACAGAAAGCACATAATATTATTTCCAGAACAGATGTCTAAGGAATCACCTATTCCCTACCCAGAAAACTGAATCTGAGCCTCTGGCATGCAGAAAGAGCATGTACAGCTGGGATAATCGCACAGTGGCTGTTCTCTCTCTCTCTCCCACCTCCCCCTTGAGACGCGT
>NW_009730573.1:0-34415 GCF_000703405.1 Apaloderma vittatum
TTAACACAGTCTTTTCTTCAGTTAACACAGTTTCTTACAAGCATTTGTCATTGTTTTGCTCTATTAGGTTCCAGATTACACATCTGGCCAACAGACTGCAACTCTTGAAACAATAGTGCAAAATTCTTTAATCTTTACGCTACCCTGCTTTTAGACTAACAAGAAAGTTGGAGGGAGAAATTGTTGTCCATCTGAGGACAAATACTACCTTAGCAAAAAAATGTACTGTCTTAATTTTTATGGCTATGCATATAGTTTTCATAGTGCTAACAGTTGCTTAACTTCTCATAAAAGCTTAAAATAATTTTGTCTTTCTCCTCAATTCCAGTTAAAAATCCAGTTTTCAAAGTATTCCTGTAACAAGAAAAAAAAATGGTCCATCACAAATATAGCAAATTTAAGACAAAGTCTGAGCAGTGGAGTAAGTCATGGATGCCAAAAGGAAACTGAATGCTCAGAACCAGATTTACTTACCATATATTCATATATTTAATTTTATTAAATAGAATTGCAATTCCCTTTGAAAGTCATTATCAAGCTTAGATTCCATGAGCTAATTTAGACCTATGAGGCAATATTTTGGATTTTTTTGTTAATCTTGAAGAGATATTTTCCACCTGTCTAGAAGTTACAGAATTTCAGAAGCCTTTTCTTATTAAGTAAATACTAATACAGCAAGAGAGAAACTAAATAGTACAAATCCAGCAGACCTTGTGTCTTTCAGTACAAAACCACAGAGTCTGTCCTTCAGAGAAAGAAAGAGCTCAGTAATTAATTGTAGTTCTCAGCAGAAGAGATCATGACCTTGGGGTAGATATTTATCTTTTCTACCTGAGCTTTCCTAGCCCTAGAAAGAAAGATTCTTTTAATTTCCTTTTCTGCAATCATGAAGACTAAATTACAAACAAAACACTGCATGCCCATATAGAGTATGAAAAATTATGCATGTGTTTTGTTGCTCAGAGACTTGATTACTTTTTTCTTTCCTCTTCTTTTTTTTCTTGGTCTGTTAAAGTAATTGTCGAGGGTTAGAGCTGGGATGGCCACTGGAAGCTGACAAATGTTCACTAAACCCTCTCCTCACGCCGATAGCAATCACCGCTGATGCTGCAGAGCAGGCAGCACAGGGGAAGTCCCAGGCTCAGTGGCAGAAGAGAACCAGGCCCAGGAGCTGGATACTGGAACTCAGGATCGAGATCAAAGGCAGAAGATCAGAGAGAGTCCTCCTCAAATGCTAGCCATTGAAGAAGAGGGCTTAACTCTTCTGATCCCTCAGCTTTATACTGAATATGACGTATGTGGAATGGAGTACTCTTGTTAGTCATCTGTCCTGTGTGTTACTCACTGAAGTTGGAACCTTTTACTTCCTTGCAACCCCTTTCACCTTCTGGCATCCCAGCATGGCACAGAAGATCCAGCAGTGACCTTGTCACTACAGGAGTAAGTATAAGCAACAGCCTTCCTGCAACCCACCCCCTGGCTGTAACTGTAGACACCAGGCGTTATCACTTCTAGTAGCAGACACTGTTTGCAAAAGCATGCTATTATCGTCAGAAAGTGCAGCCTCCTAGGAGAGACTGAGATGAAAACAAAAGTCAAGGAATAGAACTGGTTCATTTTAGCTCAAAGACAGTACTCTACATGTAAAATTTCTCTTTTCTTTGTTAAGGACAGGATCTATCCAATCTGTTACTGAATTTGCAGCAGAACTGAAAAACAGCAGAAAAGCCATCACAGAAGGCAACAAATGTAATTTAATTATAGGCAGATATAAATTCTATCACTGAGGTAATGTAATAACAAAGGAACTGCTTTACTAGCCTAGATAAACAACTTTTAATATAATCAAGCACTTGATTGTACATTCACTGATTCTCCTTTTGTTCAGCAACTAGCTTGGTAACTGCATGTGGACTATCATTAAAGCTGGCAAGTATCACTGCTGTGCAAATAATAAATGTGTTTGCCACAGTGATCTTTGAAAATGGAGTGCGGAGATTATACCATAAAAAGTAGATGTTATGATGATTATTCTGTGCTTAAAATTTAATTTTGGATCAGAATTTTACTTTCAAAAGAAATCCCTTAATTGCCTCTGATCATCATGGCTGAAATCAAATTTAAAGATGCACCAAAGAATACTCTTCAGCGTTCCAAGTTTTAAAAAACATTCAGTCCATGGGATCAGACAGGAGCTACTGCAAAATAACTCACATGGAATGACCATAGTGTGTCAGGCTGCAACACCACCACAGTTGCCTCAAAACACAAAGTGTCTGCAGTCTGCAAGACTTTGTCACTGATTAACTGATTAACTGTTCTCAGAATATCTAACTCTGAACAGAAGTGAAATGCTCGTGTAGAACATCTTCCCATTTGCTGCCTGCCAAAGAACACAGTAGCTATATGTTTCTCTGTCAGTATTAGTATAATGATTTTAAGTTTTTGTGTGGAATAATTTGGAACAATAAAGGAAACTTCATTATTTACATTGTAAAGCTGTTTAAACTCATTCAGACATTTTCAGGTTTTTATCCAAGGCTCCAAGAACGTTACTAAAAATACGACGGTTTTGTTATATTTCAGTTCATGGAGTTCTAGCATACCGACCCATATACAGCTGGATTTTTTTCCATATATTTCATCTTGTTTGATTTGGTATTATAATTTCTGTTCAGTATTTGCATTTTTTTTTGTATTTATGAGACATAACTAGAGTTAAGTGTGTTAGCTTCATAGATACAGTGTATAGGACACTCACTATAGAAAAAATCCACAAAACCCAAAAAGCTATCCAACCTGAATCACAGAGATCTGTGCTGATATGTTTAAGAAATTAAAGTATCCTCTTCCCACCATCCTCTTAGGATGTGAGAGTCAAGTTGTCCTTTACTCTGTAATACTACTCTTAGAGCTGGTATATGACTTGCCTTTGAGAAAAAAGGAAACTCTTTTACTTTTGTTGTGCTAGTGCTGCCAATTAACAAATTTTATTTTTGTTGGCAAATGGTTAATTAATTGTAATTCTTTCCAGATAAGTGCAAGCACTTTCTTCTGCCTGAGGGTAATCATATTCCTGTCCTCCACTTCCCAAGAACGTACTCAAATGTCCTATATATTCTAATTAGACAGTATTTTATAAGTGATACAGGATCATTTCTGTGTGTCAATCTTTTATGACCAATGTTTCTTTTATGATCAGGTGCTATTAATAGTTATCTTCAGATGTCAGTGTTCAGCTTAGGTACTTAACATATAGTTTGGGTATTTCTGTGAAATATTCATAGTACCCTTAGTGATATATGTAGGAGTTTGTACTAATGTGGAATTACAGAATTTTGTAATGGTTCAAAATACTGAAGAAAAATTTGAAAAAAAACACAGTGTTTACTGGATACACCTGGACAAGAGTTACTTTTCTTCATTGCAGTTTGCATAGTGCTATGTTTTGTATTTGTGATGAAAACAGTGTTGATAATGCAGAGATGGTTTAGTTATTTAGTTGTTTAGTTATTTAGTGCTTACACAGCATAAAGACTTTTCCTGCTTCTCAGGCTGCCCCACCAGCAAGTAGGCTGGAGGTGCAAAAGGAATTGGAAGGGGACACAGCTAGGACAGCTGACCCAACCAAAGGGATATTCCATACCATATGATGCTGTGCTCAGTAATAAAATCTAAGGGAATAAGGATAAAGGAGGGACACTAAGGATGATAGCGTTTGTCTTCCGAAGTCACTGTTATGTGTGATGAAGCCCCGCTTTCCTGGAGATGGCTGGACACCTGCTTGTCCATGTGAAGAGGTGAATGAATTCCTCAGTTTGCTTTGATTGCATGCATAGCTTTTGCTTTACCTGTTAAACTGTCTATATCCACCTGTGAGTTTTTACACTTTTACCCTCTGGATTCTCTCTCCCCCATTCCAGTAGGGAGGTGAGCAAGCACTCGAGCTGCCTGTCAGGATTAAAACACATTAGGCAATTCTGTTCCTTAGTGTACAACATCTAGCATGACTTTCACTTTTTTTTTTTTTTTGAGGACATCTAAGAAGGAAAGCACAAAATTGCAATTGCAGAAACAGATGGTCACGTGATGAAAAGTAATTACTGAAAGCTAGTACAGTACTGAGTGTATTTTAAATGTAAGTCCTGAGTGTATTAAATAGTGATGCCAGATGTTTCAGCCTGAAAACTACATTTACTGCTGTACCTTGGTAATCAGCTAGCATAAAACTATGAAATTATGCTCTGCTAGCATAAAATTATGGACGGATTTAAATGGTCATTTCAACTGTCTGTAGCTCCGGGACTAACAATAGATGAGAAAATGGAATACAAAAAAATGAAGGAGGAAGTGCACTGATGGAAAGTTTTAGTTTATTAAATGAGAAAAAGAAATTGGAGTTAAATTCCTTTCCCATTCATAGTTCCCCAACATTTTCTACTGCACATTCCATTGTGCTTATTTTTACAAGTGAAAGACAATAATTTTACAAGAATCAGATGTAAAATGCTACATGTAAGTTGCTATTTTTTCTACAAATGCCACAAACATAACTGCCATTTTCCTACAAATGTCATAAAAAGAAAATCTGTGTTGTCTTAATCTGATTTAATTTCCACACATACTTTAAATTATGTTAATACATCAAGGCATAATAAAACCTGTACATTAGCTCCTCAGAGGCTTAATGAAAAGTGTTTACTGATGTTGGGCCAAAAAGGAAACAAAGAAGAAAAAGAAAAAAAAATAGTCAAAAAATCCCACCAGATTTTGAATAAGGTATTTGTCATTGCAAACTAACAAAACAAGGAGATTGTAAACAACAGTATTAAGATTATATATTTTTTTTAACCTGTACAGTACTACGTCTCTTAACAACACTTTTCTGTAGCTTACTCATTTTCTTAGAAAACAAGAAGAATTCACTGGAATATAAGCAAGGGTATCGGAAAACGAGACTCCTGTCTTAATGAAGGTTATAGAATAACACTTGTCAATCAAAAATAAAGTTTCATATTTTATCTCTTCAAGAAAGAAGTATGGATTTCTTAAATGTGACCTGTGTCAAATAGAATTTCTGGGTTTTTTCCAGAGGAAAAAAGTTTGGATAAGAACTTTTTGATTCCACAGCTACTGTTTTTGCAATGCATGAGTGAAAAAAATGCCAGAACACAAATACAGCTTCCTCTTCCGTCTCCATCATTGTTAAAGCAGCTTGTCTCATGTCATAACAATTTTCTCTCATTCTTTATGACTTCACTGTTCTTGTCAATCACATTTAAACACATTACAATAGTGTCAGCTGTTATTTTTAGACCCTTCATGCCCTGAAGTAGTATATGCTCCAAATATTGTATGCAATTCCCTAGTGACGCTGCTCTGAGAATCTAGAATACAGATCAACCTTGGATCCACCTGCAGGTGATATGGAGGTTTTGGTAGTGGAATGTGTTTCTGCTTAGATCTGAGTAGCTGCTTATTTATCTATCAGTTCTTTCAGATTAGTAAATACAGAAAAACACACTTTAGGAGGGATAAAAAGTATTTTTAATATTTGCAGAATTTGACTAATATAGGTTCAGTTAGAAAAAAAACAATTAAAAAGTCAGTACACCTGAATGAAATTTTTGTTTTTCAATTAGTCTTTTGCTCACAGTAGAAATAATTAATTTAAAAAGAAAAAAAGAGGAAAATTTTCATTGTTTCAAGTATGAAATAGAACACTTCAGCAGTGATACATGACATAAGCATAGTATGTGTAAATATGCTTTGTAAAGATTATTTTTTTTCTCTTTGTTTCTTCAAGCTCTTGGAAGTATATTCGGTTTGACCAGAACTGTTTTCTGTGATTTGGACATTACCTTAGTAAATCCAATGTGTGCTTAGTTTTACAATCAGTAAGTTTAACAGCCTATTTTTGGAATCATTGTATTTATTGTTTCTTTACTTAAAATTAGCATTTGATTAAATCAAGTCATAGAAGGAAGGATTATAAAGAACATCTGCATGCCATAAAATTAGCAGTAACACTTCTTTATTCCTGCTCCCAACCCTGCAAACTATGATTGTCATCCTCACTCTGCTTCGAGAAGAGGATTGTCTTCATAACAGAGAAGAACAGTCAGGATTTACATACATTACAATTATCAAGGTTCACTGGTAAAAGTTGACACAGCTCTTGCATCTCAAGTCTTCTAGGAACACCGAGTGGTTTGATATAGAAGGCTTTTGAAACTCTTTTGTTTTACATAGCTGATGCTAGATTGGAAAAGTTAATATTGTTTTACTGGTATAGGTCATTCAAATTTATTTCCAGAACACAAGTTGTGGTTTTTTTCCCCTCAAAAAAAATCAAATCGAAGCAACTGTTATTTTCTAATTTTTTTTTTTGCAATATTTTCCAAGTGAAATTTTAATTGAAACAAATACATTTAAGGCATATATTCAAGATCAAAACTCTTTGAGAAGTAAAATGCGTGCTATGGGTCACATTAAATCGTAGAATCATAGAATCATAGAATCATAGAATCATAGAATCATAGAATCATAGAATCATAGAATCATAGAATCATAGAATCATAGAATCATAGAATCATAGAATCATAGAATCATAGAATCATAGAATCATAGAATCATAGAATCATAGAATGGCCTGGGCTGGAAGGGTCCTTAGAGATCATTTAATCTATCCTCCATGTCATGGGCAGGGACGCCACCTCTTGACTAGATCAGGCAACACATGGGGACCGAATGGGAATCGAACCTTTGACCTTGGTGTTATCAGCACCAAGCTCAGCAGACTAAGCGTTTAAAATGAACAGAGGAGGACCTAGGAATTAGTATTTACTGAATGCAATTTCCATTACATTATTTTATCAGTACTTTTGACTAATACAGCATATTATGTAGGAAATCAAAATAACGTGTCTGGATACTTTTGCAACTTTCCGTTTTCATTGGCACCATTCAAGTATTGGAATTTATTTTGTTTTATTTTCCTTATTCTTTTAAATGTTGACTAGTTTTATGTCTGATTCTTGTGTTTCATTTTGATAGCTAGATATGTAACCAAACTCTTGCAATTTTTACTGTAAATATAGTTTAACTGAACTTTTGTTACTGAAGTTCATATAACTTTTTTTTCTGGGTGAGCACTTGGAAGACCTCATTCTTAACTTTTAATATTTTGTGGGTTTTTTTCAAATTACCTTTCGTTTCTCATTCTCGTGTCAGTTTTCTTCCTTTCTTCATCCTCCTACGTTGTGAGCAAGTTTAGTACAAAAGCTGAAAGTGAACACTTTAATAAAACAATGTTACCATAGCAGCACAAAGTAATTTCATTTTATCACCTACAGTAAAAACAAAAAGTGAGTAAAGATTCTTATCAGCTACAGAGAAGGTAATCGGACAAAGACAATTTGCATCAGTAATGAAAGAAGTACTCACACAAATATATAGTGGTGAAGAAACTATCCTATTATTTCTTAGAATACTAGAAGATGCTTGTAATACTAGTGAAGGTACTACAGAGCCTGCAGATAAAATGTTCTTATTTTTAGTACTTAATATTTCCAAAAAGAACTTTGTTGATACGTTCTTATATTCATCATTTGCATAATAAAATAAGGGTTTCTTGCTGTAGCACTTCAGGAGGAGGATCATATTTGTTATATGCTAATTTATCTATCAAGATGCTGAAAAGTTATTTTTGTCTGTTCTTGCTAGTTAACATATATAGCATCAGTGAGTGGAGACATACTGGAATAAAGCATCATCACAGATTTTTGGTTTTAATATTTGTAAGAAATTTCTATTCCATTCTCAAAGTTAATTTCTAAAATTCGAGTATTAATTTCTAGCCTAGAGTTATAATCCAAACAGGAATTAGAAATGAGACATCACTGGGCAAGTAGAGGTACCTTTTGAGTGCCAAGTGAATTAATATAAGCTTGTAAATTAATAACAAACTTGCTATGTAGAATGATACATATATTTAATCTATCCTTTCTTGATTCTACTGGGATAGTGACATAGAAACTGCAATGTCTTTAGTGGTCAGAGACCCCATATAGAGAGAGAATACTTTCAATGAATGCTCATTTCACAAGGATTTATCCATTTTTGCTAATGCAGGAACTTGAGGGTGCAGTAATTGTTGTGTCAGTTTCCCTGTATGTAATCTTTCAGTCTTTGATGATCTGTACAGAGTGAATCAGGCACCAGTTGTGTCATTAAGAAGTTTTAAAACAGATGTGTGATGCTTAAATACACATTGCTCAGAGCTGCATACATATGTTTGCTATATAAATCAGAACAAAACCTTACAGTTCAGAACCTTACTAGTTCAGAAATGTTCAATTGATTGAATTATTCAGTACCTTCATAGTAAAGCTCTTTGTAGAGGTGTTGCGTTGAGTAGTTATCCTCTTTAAGATTGTTAGTAGAAAAACGATTTTTCAGGCCATCGTTAATTTGATTTCCAAACACCACATATTTTCATCTGGAACTTTCAACTGCTATGAAATTATTTCTTTTCCCTGTGACTTGGCACTGAGGAAGGCCTAATGCTAAATAAAGATTGCCAGACTTTAAGGACAGTTCTTACAGGAATACATAATGAAAATATTCAACTTCCATTCTACTGGGTTGGTGTATTTTTGGTGTAAAGAGAGATCATAGATCATAGAATGGCCTAAGCTGGAAGGGACCTTAGAGATCATTTTAATCCAGCCTCCCTGCTGCCTCTCATTTTATTTTGTTTATTTCCAACTTGTGTTTGGTCTTAAATATAGGATCATAGCAACTGGTGGTTAAAAATCTCTCTGAGATCAAATAATATGGCTGATTTCCAGCAATCTTATCATATAATCCCATCCACTTTTTCATCAATCTCTGTCTTAAAAAAAATTGTTAGCCCCTGATTCTTCTATTCTCTCTCCTTCATATTTATTTTACAGTCTTATGCTTTCCTTTAAAAAAATGGAAAAAAAAAACACTACAGAAACTGGTTTCTAAGAGCGAAGTTAATCTTGCTTGATTGGCAAATTTAGTAGAAAATTTCATTTCAGCTACATAAAAAGAAGTCAACAACAATCTTATTGGAGGAAGGAAAGTTGAGGTATCTATCTTAAAAATTCTTTCCTCAGGTATTTAATGGTTTAGATATGGGTATCTGTATTATATTTACAATAAATACTGGTTTCTTGACACTTCAATTTATTTTCTTTAGACTTGAACAGTGCTTCCTTTGTGAAGTTCAAATACCTGAAACACATATTTGCAAGTACATATATTTACAAAAAACTGAAACACATATTTACAAAACATGTTTAAATTACTACTGAGTATAAATATAAATAGTATTAGTACCTAAAATAATTACTGTGGAGGTGATATTCACCTACATTTTGAACTTTTTGATAATAACTTAAAATGCTTTAGAAAAGCAGGTAAAACAGCACCAAAAATGGAAGCAATTTCTAAAGTTAAATTGTTCCTAAGTCCTCCATACAATTATATTCATACCCAGAAGCCAGCAGAGACATAATTATATATGAGGTTATAGCTATTATTTTTGTATTTTATCATGTTTGGGTTTTTTTCTATTACAATTGCTATTGTTGTTACAATTATTATTGTTATTATTATTTCCCGATATTCAAGTATGGGTAAAGAGCATTTGAAAAAACATATATTTTTTTTTATTAGTACAAAGACAACAATACACTTAGAAACAGTTTCAACTTAAATACTTAGAAGTTTTACCATTGTCAAGAATGCCCATGAAATATGGAATTTAGATCACTAGATGAACTCTTCTTGTGACTGCAAATCTTAATATTAAAGAGAAAAGACAGCGAATCACAAAATGGTTTGGACTGGAAAAGACATTCAGAGATAATCTGGAACAACCCCTTGCTATGGGTAGACATCTCTTATTACACCAGGATGCTTGAAGACTTTTCCAGTTTGACTTGAACACTTACGGGAACATGGTATTCACAATGTTTTAGAGTAGCATGTTTCAGTGTCTCACCAAACTCACTGTAACTGAGTTCCTCCTTATACACAGTCTAAACCTACCCCCTTTCTGTTCAAAACCATTGCTCCTTCTGTTTCTACAGGCCTTTGTAAATATTCTCTTTCTGTCTTTCTTATAAGTATTGAGGGACTGCAACAAGGTCTCCCCAGAGACGTTTCTTCTCTAGACTGAAAAACCCTAGCAAGTGTATCTTGGGAGCAGCCCTGTAGAAAAGGGCTCTGTGGGTGCTTGCAGACAGACGTTCAGCAGCAGTCAGCTGTGTGTCCTATCAGCCAAGAGGGCATCAAACACAGCATGACCAGCTAGTCAAAAGAGGTGACTGTTCCACAGTATTTAGCTTTGGTGTGACCTCACCTTGAGCACTGTGTGCAGTACTAGGACCCAGTTAAGAAAGACGTGAAAGTCCTTAAATGCATCCATAGGAGGGCAACAAAGCTAATGAAAGAACTAGAAGGAATATCCTGCGAGGAGTGGTTGAGGAGTCTAGGCTTACCTAGTTTGGAGAAAAGGAGGCTGAGGGGTGACCTCATTGCTCTCTGCAGCTTCCTGTGAGTGCCTGTGGTATGTAAAGCTAAGCAGGCACTGTCTAGGTCAGTGTAAGAGTGGGGGATCCTGCCAGCTAGCTAGCTAGAAACTACTCCAGTCAGTGTAAGGGTGGTGGACCTGTCCCTCAAGCAACGGCTTGTTTTTCCACTTTAAGGGCCCAGTTAGTTGATCGTGGTGCTAACAATGCCAAGGTGGCAGGTTTGATTCCTTCGGTCCCCCTGTGTTGCCTGATCTAGTCGACAGGTGGCGTCCCTGCCCATGACAGGGAGGTTGGATTAAATGATCTCTAAGGTCCCTTCCAGCCTAGTCCTTTCTAGGATCATCGAATCATAGAATCATAGAATGGCCTGAGCTGGAAGAGTCTATGACTTGTGTGAAGCAGACAGTTTCATTTAACTACAAATAATTTTTCTTCAACTAAACAGAAACTACTGTAATTTGCAAGGCTTTTTATATGCTTTACTTTCCCTTATATCTCTTCCATAAAAGAAAATATATAATTTTTAGTTATTAACCTTTTTGTATGCATGAAGGATCAATCAAGTATTTAATCATGCAACATTTTGCAATGATGTCTGGGCAGTACCTGGAGACATTAGTGTGCTTCTAGGAAAAGCAAAACTTCTTCGCCTTTATATCCAATTTCTACTTCAGTGAAAGAAGGTTCATATATGGATCAATTTTGAGAAGGACATCAAAAGTTAATGTCTTAAAAATTGATCTGAATGTGAGGGTAAATGAGGGATATACCAGATCAATTTTGAGCATCAGTTCAATTTCATTATCAATTATCAAGAATGTCAAGTTCTCATTCATTCTGTCATTCTGGACATTTAATTAGTTGCAGTGTACAGGAACACACTTCTACCACATAATCAATAAATTATGGAACATCACATTTAGTTTAATTTCCTCAGGAGTCAATTAATTTTTTAATATTACATTCTTTGCCCTGGAGACTGTACTAATTCAGTTTTTCACTGTCTTTCAGGGCAAAAAGTTCAGTTTTCATATGCTTCTGAAATTGAATATTTTATCCTTCTCTGCCCAAATAATTATGCAAAATGAATTAATATTTTATCTTAATTCATCTTCTTTCATTTTAAAAACAAAAATGTGATTCCACACTACTCCAAAGAATGGTGGTGGGGTTGGACTTGTGGTTGGTGAACCCAATTCCCACTTCTAGATAAGTATTTGTTTGAAAAAATTAATGTCAGAATAAGAGGTCTACCACTCTACTAAATCCTGAGAAAGTCCAAGTTTCAATTGTCTGCACTGAAACAACCCATATGAAAATTTCTAGTTAACAATATGTGGCAATTTGATTCTAGTATATTGTACCAAACAATCTGGGTCTCTGAAAGATCTTTGAAGGTTGTAAGTGTATGTGAAGTGAATACTTTACAGGCATACTTTTTTCAGCCTTTCCAACTTAAAGAAGTTAGCAACATGGCTGAAGGTACTTGATCTGAACATTATGAACAAAGTTGAAAAAGGTAATATATATAATTATGTCCCAAGAATAAAAAGCAGAATAACCATAAAAATACAACCAAGTCCTAATAGATTTCTGTTTTAAAATGTAATTTGTGGATGTCAAGCACCTGTATGAATCTCACATTAAATCTCAATATCACTGTATGTCTTTTTCTATCAAACTGATGTTTCAGGTTGAAACTGAATTAATTGAAAATTATCTGCTTTCTTCAATGAGTTTTTGTTTTGTATGTCACTGCTATATTTTGCTGTCTGAAAGTATATTAAATAATATTATCAAGGATCCATAAAATAATTTAATTTGACAAGAGCAATTATACTAAGTGGATTGAAATAAGATGTATATTTATATCATGCTGTTCTATTCTTTCTTTTTATCAACTTAACCACATGCAAATAAAATGTCCACATTATCAACAAATTTTACATATTTTCAGTGTTACTCTAAAAACTAGTACTTATAATTATAGATTACCTGGTTGGCATTTACACATTTTTTATAATTACTTCTTGACAAGTTAAACACCAGTATCGTTTTACAGTGAGTTATGTTACTTTGTGTGACAACTTGAAAACTTTTAAGAACTAAGGCATGTCATAACAGTTTTACATGTTTCTAATTTTGCATTTGTAAGTAATGCTTTTTTACTTTACTCTTTAACACAGAGGGAAATAAAAAATTCAAAGTTCCCCCTAAAGAACAGTCTTTCCACTTTTAGTTAGACATTGTAAAATGCAACATCTTATCAGCTACAATCTTTAGCTAAATATAAATACATTGCCAAAAACTGTTTACACTTGAAATAGTTCTGAAGAAGACAATGTTATGTTATTAGCAAGGACGGAGGCGATTATTAGTAGGCATAAATTGATACAAGACAATATTAAAAAACCACACTCCAGAAGAAAATTAATTACTTACTATGAAAAAAATGCCCCGATTTTGTAAGAGGAGAGATATACAACTACAGCATCTCAGCAGCAAAACTCCCTGTGAAACCTCGTAAATGTTTTTCTGCCTGATCGTGAACCCAATGACTCTCTCCTTAATCCACTTCACAACTTAAGAGTGTCATCATGAAACAAGAAGCAGTATTCTTTCAGTTGTGCTGGTTTAACTTCAATATATGTGATACATTTTTATCTGGTTGTGTAGAATCTGAAATCAGATGTATAATTTCAAGACAGGGAGACCCTTCAAGGATTTCAATGTCAAATGCTAGCTAGTAATAGTGATAGTAATAGTGATACTCATGATCGTAGTCATAGCGATCACAGAATCACAGAATGTCAGGGGTTTGGAAGGGACCTCTAGAGATCATCTAGTCCAAACCCCCTGCCAGAGCAGGATGCCCTAGGGCAGCCACACAGGAACGTGTCCAGGTGGGTTTTGAAAGTCTCCAGAGAAGGAGACTCCACAACCTCTCTGGGCAGCCTGTGCCAGTGCTCTGTCGCCCTCATATTTAAAAAGTTAAACAGTGATAGTAGTAATAGTAAAAGTAAAATAGCAATATAGTAAAATAGTAATAAATAGTAAAATAGAAATAATGATAACATTGGTAAGAGTGGTAATAATTTTTTTCCAGATTAAAACTTAACAAAAGCTAGAACAACCAAAAGCATGAACGACTTGTTGGTTTATAATACATACTCTAATGTCCTAAAAATTTATGTTCCTACCCTCCAAACTGTTGAAAATATGTTTTTTAATACAAGCAAAACCCGAAGAATTCAAGTTTGACAAAACAGCTGTTTTGTAACTTCAACCACAGGACTATCACTTATTGCTGTGTATGCTGCTACAGCTATAATAAAACAGCACATATGTAGGAGGAGAAAACAGAAACAAAAAGAAAAATACTTTCTGGTATTTTGTAATATTAACTTCTATAACTACATCTCCAGATGTAACTACAATATATTGATGAATATAGCAAGCATCCTTGCTATGCAATTCTTTTAGACATCTGCTTGCTGTGGCCTTTGATGTCGTAAGTTATCCAATGTGAGTGATGTCAGCCCCTAACTATAATGTCACTTTGTGATCTCTATAATGTGCAATTCTAGATTAAAAGCAGACCTTTCACTTGGTGCCATTGAAACGAGGATTTTCTGCTAGATGTATGAAGAGAGAGTGGAGAAACCTCCACTCTTCCTTTACCTGAGTAAGTAATATTTTCCTATTAACATCCTTTAAGTGTTTGAAGGCTATGATCAAACCACTTGCAATTTTTTTTTTTAACAAGAAAAAAATGTATCAGAATCTCTGGCTTAAAATCAAATAAAAAAGAAATTCACCCTGTCTATAACTCCTATGACTGTTCCTTCTCATCTTAATTTTTTCACAGCTATTTAGATTTGGAGATGTCAAAATAAAAACTAGTGATCTCATTTTGGTCATACAGAGAAGTGATAAATTTCTCCCTCTGTGAAGTTACATCCTCATTCATAACTTCAAGAATTGGAGTAACTTCTTGGATAATAACATTGTGCTTGGTTGATTTTCCTAATGACCACAAATCCTAGATAAAGATACAGTACAGAAAATATAGCTGATAATTCATTAATTTTACATGCAATTGTATTGGAGCAAGCCTTTTGCCCCTGCAGACAGCTTACTAAATAATTCAGAGCACTACATTGTTAGTTTTTCCCTATTACTGAACACATGTATCATCTCAAATTAAAATGTGTGGACTATTTTCTTTATGTCATGGTTATAAAATAATTAATGAATGGTGAGGAACCCAAATATCAAGATCTTTTAAAATGTCATACCATCAGCTATGTGGTACATTTATATTACGATGTAATAAATTTTTAATGTAAGCAGATACCTTTTAATATCATTTTTAATGTAAGCAGATAATGTTGTTCTATTTTTATTTTTTCCTGACGTATTATGTACTAGATCAAGTACTTTGTGATAATGAAAGTTAATTAAATCAAACTTATTAAAAACACATAATTTTTTCAAAAATATATCAAAAAATGTTCCAAAGGAAAGGTTTTTTTCTAAACCATATACACTGAAATTATTTTCTTTTTGGTCTTTAATTCCTTATTCATGTTTTCATTTGTAAGATGTTCCCTATTTTGTCCAAGATCAATATTCTGATCAGCCAATAATTAACTAAATTGTCTCTGTAAGTGTTTTCAAATACTCAATATGAGCTGTCTTCCAACTCTACAGAATTTTTCTACTGTGCTACAACTAACTGGGAACAAAGAGCAAGGATTCAGCTGATTCTTTTGAAGATCTAAAATGCAAATTATTTTGCCACTAAGAATGTAGTGATATAAAAGGTAACACAGCATCGTCACAGATCACAGAGGAAGATCTAGAGGAGTGTTTGCTGCTGGGTTTCTTTTGGTTGGTCGGTTGTGTCCTCGTTTTAGCTAAACAGAACCAATTCTGTTCAGTGATTTTACTTTTCAACTCAGTGTCTCTTCTAAAAGATCAAACTTTCTGAAGTTAACAGTATGTTTTAAATGATGAGAATAGAAAATTTAAGCTATAATGATAAATTCTATGGAAAAATATATTTTTTTTTCATAACATCGTTAATAGTAGTTACACCCAACCAGTTATCTGCAGCTAGCACTCAGTTTAGTCATTATGTGTTTAATCTAAACCAGCCACTTTGACAAAAATCAGTCAGTAACTGTCTTTAGAAATAGTTTTAAATGATATAAAAAAATATTTAGTTAGTAGGTTTCATACAGAAGGGATTATTTTCTGAGATTTTTACTAAACACACACAGAAATACAAGATATCTTAAAATAAACAGCTATTTAGCCACAACTCTTTAAAAAAAAAAGAGTTTTTCTTCTAACATCTGTCATTTCCTTGAAAACAGAAAAAGATATAACATCTTTGCATTTAGTGTTCCTTTTTTTGCAGGGTCACAAAGAAACCACAACTCTATATTTAGACTGAGGTGAGTGGAAAATTTTTAATGGAATTGAAGGTCACAACAGATGACTTAGTTTTATTGCCAGAGGGAAGAGGACTCAGTGTAATGCCAAAATAAAACAGCAGTATAAGTGAAAACAAAAGCAATTATAACATACATGATTTAAGATCATGTTACTCTGCTACATTTCAATTCAGTTAACTTAGACAGCCCTTGGATAGTACTTTTTCCAAACTTAAAACCCCTTAAGGCTAGTCTGCCAAAGCTAGAAAGAAATAGATTCATAGCTAAATGATAATTTAAACAAAAAATTCAAAATTGGATAATAAGTGTATAATTGCATTATATTAATTCAAAGCTACATTTGTCATGAGAAAGTCTTCACAAATTCAAATAAACTATAATCTTTCAAAGTTCAAGATAAATGTGTATAATTATTTTCTTGCTTTGAAATAATGCTTTAGTTATAAAACCCAAGTATGACTAATTTGAAAAGTTTTGCTTTAAGCCATGTCAGTTCCTATTGGTTTCTGAGTAATTTCCTTAAAATAGTAATCTAAAACTAATTTAGAAAAAATGAAGACTCAGACTGGCCCATAAAGAGTCTATAAATATCCCAGGATATTTGGAATCTGGACAGAGACATGTTCCAAAATTTAACAATTATTTACCTACATTTTCAAAGCTAATTATTAGACAACTTAACTAGAGTCACACAAAATTTCTGTTGAATTAAATGAGATTAAAAGATATATTAATATATATGTTGTATATGATAGATTTTAATATTAATGATAAAGGCAGTCTATATGCTTAAGTTCTTCAAAGGAAAATTTTAACTTCCTAATATAGCCATTATCACCAATCAAAATTATTTTTCTTCTCTTGAATAACTTTTGATTATGTCTCCTCTCATTTAGGAGCTGAGATTCTTGATAATAATGCTGAAATGGTTTGACCCCCTCTGATTTTACTATGGAATAATAATGGGCCAGAGCAATCTCAGGTTTTCCTAGCTATGAGCAGGTTAAGATGAGTAGTCTTTTGAACAAGAGCTTTGAGGGGAAAGAAGATATTTTTTGGGGAGCAGAAAACAGTAGAACCAAGAGTATTTCCAAGGCGACAGTTCCATGTCAAGTGCAAGACAGAGAAGAATCTCTGCCATACCATATTTTAGGTGCAGACTTACTTAGAGTATGAGGTCTAAGCACAGGAAAAGCAGGCTTACGTCAATAACAAAATCAGACCAGGGTTCTTGCTGTTTTGATAGGAAAAAGATTAACCTGTCATGTATTCCTATATTAATAAAGGAATCAAATTTGAAGCTTGGAATGTTTATTTATTTATTTATTTTAAATCTCTTGCATTATGTTCCTACTGTATTCAGATTTTAAGAGATTCTATAACTTTGTTTACAATAACAAATTTTAAATACTTATTTCTGGATGTGGCATTCTGGTTGTGACATTACATCTCTGTCTTTATTTAATCACTTTGTTTAATTTTAGAAGTTAGAAGGATCAGAAAAAATAGGGAAAATTAATTTGAATAATAAACCCCCATATTTTATTAGATAATTAGTTGGGAATATCATACTATAAACAATCTTAAAATAAGAAATAACAAGAAAAAATCACACAGATTTCAACCAAATTTTGGCCTAGTATCATATATCTCTTATGCCTCTGCATGTCTTAATTCATTTGATATAGCACTGGAGAATCCTATAATCTTCAAAGTGCTAATTTAGGCATTAACATGCACACAGAATGGAAAATCAAAAAATAAGAGGAGGGAGAGGTGAGGGGGAGATGAGGCCGAAAAATTTTATTTAAACATATCCAAGAAGAAATACAGTAAGTTTTAAAATAATTTTGGTCAGAAGAGATGTCTGAAGGTCGTCTGTTGACACTATTGCTGAAAACAAGGCCAGCTTAGATCAGGTTGCACTAGGTCTTGCCCAGCTGAGCTTTAAATACCTCTAGTGATGTACAATTCACCTCTCTGGAATATATATATATTCCAGTACTCTGTCACTCTCATTGTGGTGGTTTTTTTCCTCCTTTTACCTTGTTGGAATGTCCCTTATTCTGATGTGTTGTTTCTTATCCCACTACCTGCACTTCCAGGAAGGGATACAATCTGTCTCATATATACCTTCACATTAAAGAGCTGTCAGCAGTGATAAGCTCACCCGATAGCCCTTATATTCAAGGCTGAACAAATTCGAATTCCTCCATCTGTCCTCCTAAGTTAACTACTCCTGTCCCTGCGCTGGACTTACTGCTGGAAAGCTAGTACATCAATGTGTTTTGGGGAGCCCAAAAATCAGCACAAAACATTTAAAGAACTTTAAGTGTGCAAGATAGATATAGAAGTTTAGCTGGATATATAAATGACAAGTTAGTAAAGCATTTTAGCAAAATAAAGGAATAGACAAATGGAAGCCAAATTGATACAAGTAGAAAAATTAATAGACTTCTTTGTTCTATATAGAGACACTCACTTGGCAAATCTCAGCAAGGAAAAAAATGACAGTGTTCTGTAAAAATGTGTTTCAGTGTATTTCTAGTGTTTCAGTCTTCCCGGTGTTAAAATTTAGTTTTATTAGCCTGTTTCTAGGCAGGAAAAACAAATAAAATTAAGATCTAGATATCTTCAGAGGAATTATGACAGTCTAATTGAAAATTAATTTTGAAATTTCCTTTACAGAAAGGAAGTAAATCCTAGATTTCTGATATGAGTATATAAAAGAGGAAAGATTCATTGTGCTCTGGATGTGCTCTCCGTTTACCTTTCACTTTCCACTGACTGTTAAATAATTCCAGACAAATAGCTTCATCTAGATCATAGACATTTCATGACAACTAAAATTAGGTTAATATCAACCTTAATGCATGACGGCAAAGGAAGAAAGAAATATTATTTGAATATTCTAAGTTTCTTCTTCCATCATACGATTTATTTTCCATGGGTTGATAAATAAACTTCATTTACTTTCATTTCCAAAGTGTAGCAATTTTATACAAAATGTGTTTGAGAAATAAGGCAGGAAAAGGAATTAGCAAAAAGTAGGGATACATTGTCATTGCTTACTCATCTGTTTTGTTTTGGTTGGTTGGGTTTTTTTGAATTATGAATCTGGAGATCTTTCTCTGACAAACCTTCTCCAATTCCCTTCTTTTTCTCTTTTCATTTTTTTAAAAGCTACATATTGCTTCTGTCAACAAATCCTTGCTGAAAGCTACTATATGGTCATGTGGTCTTTCCAGAGAGTAAAAGAATTTGCAGAATTAATAAAACACTGATTCTGAAATGAAAAATTATGTCAGTTATCTTAGTGTATAACAACACGACTGAAGAAGATTCAGCAGGGACATTGATTTGACCTATTAAGCCTGTGTGATCCCTTTACATCAAATTCTTCAACAAATAAACAAACAAACAGAAAGAAAATGTCATTCCTAGGCTAAGTGGTTTGTGGCAATTGAATGGTTCTGGCACTTTATAAAGATTAAATTTATGTCAAAAGTAATAAATTAAACAGTGTCATGGAACATTCTTGGCACTGGCATATAATTATGTTTAAAGTACAGCACCCAGTACACTGTCATTTGATTAAAATTACTCTCCCCAATAATCCTTTTACCATGAAGCCACAGTTTTCTAGGGTCTGAAAGCTTAATGGCATGGCTATGAGCCAGTCTATGACCAAAGGCTGCAGTGTCAAAGAATGACCTTAGTAAATTTTTAAGTTACTAGTGCAACGGTCTAGTCTTAATAGACTGGGAAAGATAATTTGTGAGAAACTTCACACAAACGTATGCCAAAGATTTAAAAAACAAAACTCAACACTAATGGAAGAGAAACAAAGAAAAAAACAATTGAAAAAAAATTTTACAAGACCAACTTTAGACAAGAATTCTTACAGAATAAAGAAGTGAGAAAATTGGTCTCAGTACCTATTAATTTCCTTTAAGTCCAGCAATCCCTTCAGATAGGTATTGGTTTTTTGTAGGGAATCAAAATGTAGATCAACTTTTTGGGGTTTATAACATTTGATATGTGTGTATGCTTATATATATTCATGGATGCATTATTACACATTACAAGATCCTTGTTTTCTAATATTTATCAACGATAGTCAAAAAACTTCATAACAGGAAAGGAAATTGAGGAAAAGGTAAGGAAGATAGCTGGAGAGAAACAAAGGAAAAAAATATCAACTTTACGGTAAGTTCCATTAATTTATCACGTTTTGAATAGTATCCTTTATTAAAATCATATACATAAGAGAAGAAAATAGTTAAGAATGCAAAATGTGAAGATACAGCAGATTAAAAACAAATCCAAGAGGATGTGTTGTAACATTAAAGGCTTCTCTTGTAAAAATATTCAAAGGGAGTACAAATTACTAGCAGATATGACAAAGATATGCTTCCGTTAGGAAAGTGGGGAGCATGCAAATGAACAGAGTGAATCTATACCTGAAAATGAATGTTGAAGAAGAATATTCTGAAAAAATTCATTCAATATCTTATCACATTGCTCAGGCTATTAAAGGCCACCAGTAAAACTAATGTGTGCTCTTTGTTTGTTTGTTTGTTTGTTTTTTCTGGATCTTAGTGTTCTGTGAAAGAGATGGGAAAGGCAAGATCCTCAGATATCATTTAGTTGAGAAATGAGAGTTTCTGTCCTAACTTGTTATCCTCAGACATGAGTGTTGAAGAAAAGGGGAAAAAGGAGTATATGTGTCCTTCTTTCCTCCCTCAAAACACAAAATGGGAAAGACTTTTCTATAACTATACATTGTCACTGTTGGATGAAATTCCTTATGGTTATTCTCTCCACTGGAAGCATGGTAAAATATTTCTTGCTGAAATTGGTACACTATAAGAGAATAACACATTTTCTGTCAGGCCTGGAAATGAGTGAAAGGTACTAAAAATCTATAGTGATACAGCAAAAGGGGATGGTAGAAAAACTATGTGAGAAGTTACCTGTATTTTCACTAAAACTGTTATTGTCAGGAGAAGATCCATTTTAAAAATTGGAAGATTTTGCTTAGAGTTCAGTGTGTTTTGAGGTAGAAATGATCAGCCTTCTACTCATCAAAAGACACTGAGGACTTTCATCTCTAAAACTTTTGTGAAACTACTTAAGTAAAAAAAGTAATGTAAGAGAAATATGTATCTTTATAGATGTGCTGATTTCTCTTCTAGTTGATCCATTTTCTTTATCAAAGTTTTCCCTGTATTGAAGTAACTTCGAAACAGATTTTTTTTTTTTGAGAATTCTTTCTGCAGATATCTTTTGTTAGCCGACCGCTGTAGTTATGTCTGCTCTGCTACTCTCGAAAGAAGAGTACATTATTTCCTTACTTAACCAGAGGTTTATCTGCTAAACAAAAAGGATAAGGCAAATATACAAACTTTTATTATTATTATTTTATTTACTTAAGCCACTACATCTACAAAGTATAGATTTAAAAAAAAGAAACTAGAAAAACATAATTCCACCATGGATATTTATAGTTCTATGTAATTAAAGACTATTTCTCTTCTAAGACTTTGCATATACTCCATGAGTTTTCTGTTTGACTTCAAATCACTTCTGCTAGAAATTTAACATTCAAAAACTGAATAAAGTTAGTAGAAACCATATCAACTCTCTCCTAAACAGCATTAATATTTTTTTTTTCCTTAAGGATCTAAATTTGCAATCTTTACTGCAGAATAACTGCCTATTAATTCCACATTTCCATACTTGTCATCATAGATAATGCTTCTTTTCTATGACCTGTTTATGCTGAAGCATGGATAGATACATTAAATAACTATATCATTTGTACATTGACTTATATGTTATGCTGAAAACAAACAAATAGTTGATTAGTTGAAATTTCATTCAGACCAAGAGCTAAATACAAGGACAATTTTTGAAGAATGAGATTCTTCATTGTCCGAACATCAAAGCTGAATACTGCCAATTAACAATGTGAGACAGAGATTATTTTCTTGGTCTAGTGGCTTTTGCAAGTTTTAATTAACTGGTCATGTTATTTTACTGGAATCTAAGGTAAAGTAATTCTGTCCACTGCTATATTTAACTGCTCACTCACACTTAAAGTTTGTGTTATGCTCAGACTGAACTTTTGTAAGCTAAATCTATTACAGAAAGAAAACTAAAATCACAGGAAGCCTTTTAGATGCATAAAGAGAAATAACTTACAGAGAAATTGTGAACAGACTTAACAATTTTGAAGTAGAACTGAAAAAAGCTTGAATGATTTTCAAGCACAAGCAATAGAGAATATTCCTGTCTAAAAGCTCTGACACAAAATAGAGACTAAGTTTACAATGCTGCATAAACATTAGATATTAAAAAAATTTCTTTACTGAAAGAGCGGTGAGGCATTGGAACAGGCTGCCCATGGAAATGGTGGAGTCACCATCTCTGGAGATATTAAAAAAATGTTAAATGTGACACTTCAGGATATAGTTTAGGGGTCATGGTAGGGTTGGGTTGGTGGTTGAACTAGATGACCTTAGAGGTCTTTGCCAACCTTAATAAGTCTATAAAATCAAATCAAAGTATTAAATTTCTGAAACCTTAAGAATCCTGTGTCATCTTGTCAAGTGTAGTATTGTAAATATTTTAAAAGATAAATCTGTCACAATCTATGTGAGGTCATTTGCAGCAGGGTTCCCATCAAAATGCAAGGTTTCAAACTAGTCCAGACATGTAACTTACAACAGTATATTCTTTAACTGATAATTGGAATATCTGTGATAACCCAGAATGTGCAAGATTTGAGCTGAGAAGGGCTAGCTGTGCAAAAGATGGAAACTAGAAAGAATAAAACATTTCTTGACAGATGATTAATTTTTTATGCAACGAATCATAAAAAAATAGCAGAAGATTGTAGAAAAAAAATTAAAGAAATCGTATGACAATATCTATCTAAAATACATGGAAACAAAAGTGTTAAAAAAAGTATAAACAAAGTTAAAATAAATTAAAAAAAAAATCAACCAAAACAAAAACCAAACCAAAACCTAAAACCTCCAAAACCCAGTGCCTAATGGATAGGAATTTCTTTACTTATTGTTAAAAATTTTTTCTTCTGGTATGATGGAAATTGGTGTCATTTTGAAGCAATTTTATAGCAATCAAAGTGGAATAAGAAGTAAACTAACAAAACAGAACCTGCTGCTTTGTTGGCAATAACAATTGTGTTCTCATTTCAGTTGACAATGTGAGATAGTCCAGCAAGTTTGAAGGCTCAAATATTACATTTTGGGTTGTTATCTACTGTACAGGGAAGATAAAGCACAGTATTTACTGTGAAATACAGTATTATGCATTTTTAAATGCTGATCAGAGTTAAGTTTTGAAGAAAGGGCAGGGAAAGAAAACTGTGATGTATCAGGTCTAACAGTCATGTCAATGGCAGAATGAAACAAAACTGGATTTGTTCCAGAATGGATACTTACACGTCAGAATCATACACTGTCTTTTCAAAGGCAATTTCATGTATCATTTTTCAGTATCCTCTAAAGCATTTGTTTATTAAGGATTGTTTCTATGTCTGTATGTCTGAGTAAGTACAGAATAAAATCTAAACTAAAATTGATCTTTGGTCTGTTGCAGTTCTCAGCTGTATTTAAAAGCAGTAAAAGTAAACAGAGGTCACATTTTTCACTTTTTATCAGTATTATTTGAGCAGTTTCTCATCAACATCATTACTTACCACATATTATAATTTCTTCAGAAAACTCAGTTTCAAATAGTAACTTATGTACTCTTAGTCTTTCCTTTGTGTATTTAGAATTTCACAACCAATCTTTAAGCAAAATGAGAAGACAGAAGTGTCTGACAGACACTTGTGCATTTGTCTTGCAAAACACCATATTTGATTAAAGCCCTATGTAATTTCAAAACTTATTCTAAACCTATTTCCTACTTTGGGAAAATATCAGCAAGTTGTATAGTTTTCTCTGCATATTTGGGTTGTGTCCATCAGTAAAACAAACAACAGAGAAGAAAATGAAATGTGTTAAATAAATTTAAGTAGATTATATAGTCCATATATACACCAGATATGTATCTGAAATCCATTAATGACTTCTCTTTTAACTTCTATTAAATAAGCACATGATCTAAACTCTTCAGTATAGCAATATTTAGAGTTGTCCAGAATGTTTACTCTTATGAGAAATTAAAATGAAATCATAGATTCATGGAATTGTAGAAGAGTTAGGGTTGCAGAGCACATTTAAAAGTCATCTAGTCCAACCTCTTACAATGAGAAGGGACTTCTTTAAGTAGACCAGATTACTCAAAGACTCATCCAACCTGGCCTTGAACACTTGCAGGGACGGGGGCTTCCACAGCTTCTCTGAGGAACCTGTTTTAGTGTCTCCTCATGCTCAACAGAATCATGGAAAGAAAAAGCCCCATCATTTTCAGTATAGGTCTACATGTCAAAAAAGAATTAAACAATCAATTCAAGTTAGTATGCCCAACTATTTATTTCTCTCTCAGACTGAAGATTTAATGTCTGTAACAAGCTTTTTCAGATCTCGGCAGTGTCACTCTTCAGAAAGACAGAATGATGTCAGGCATTACATCAGTCATGTCTTCTTTCTGTGGGATAGCAGTTCAGGACTTAGTGAGATCCAGCAGCTGAAGCTTATTTTGTGACCCAGAAATCTTTCTACATTCTGTTGAGTGATGTATTTAAAAACATATCTTAAAGCCATATCTTGCTCTATCTCGCCATCAACTTGCCCTGTCTCTTGGATACAAAGAGAAACTGTTGGAAGGCAGAACTGTTATTTGGGGATTTTACCCTGCCATAGGCTGCAGTGGAAAATCAACAGAAAATGCAACAAAGAAACAAGCCAAAAATCTGTCCCTCACCTCCATCTGCTTCTAACAGCAAGATGGTGAAAGTGTGAGAAAGCCCCACTCAGTGGAGAAAAAATGCTTGCCTTGCCAATTCCTTCTGAAATAAGAGAACAATGTACATCTAGATCAAACTGTGATAAACACAGGTATACTGGAGTACATCCTTCCTCCCAACACACACTTCTTCATTGACCTTAGTGTCTTCACTTATTCTCACTCCTCTCTCTCTCTCATTGATAGGCTCAGCCTTGGCCAGTGATAAGTCCATCTTTGGAGCTGGCTGGCACTGGCTCTATTAGACCTGCTACTTCTCAGAGAAGGCAGCCTTACCCTTATAGCCCTCCCACTACTGAAATCTAGCCAAGTAAACTCAGTACAACTGCATATGCAAAAGATTAATTTATTCTAGTGTTGTTTGGGGGGTTTTCCCTCCATTTTTCTCCATTATTAATTTTTCTAATTCATATCTGCACATTTCTAGAAGTCACTGGTGTCATCCACAGAAGGCAATTAATTTTAATTAAACCTGCTTTGGTATTTACTTTGATGTTCTTCCGTAAACATGTTTGTATTGTTTGTTTTGTATCCTTTTTTTCTACTTTCATCTACAGACCGCTTAGATGGGAGTGAGAGGGAGAAAAGTAGAATTTATTGGAAATAAATTCTAGTATAGGTTTTATCCTTCTAGTATACCTTTATACCTTCTAGTATAGGTTTTATCAAGATAAGATGATAAAGTTATTCTTTCTTTTTTCCAAAAAAAAAGGATGTATTAGAGAATAAAATATTGAGGAGTCAGAAGAATATATTTTATGATGTGTTGTTCAGAATAAAGATTTTCTTTCATAGTCAGAGACTTCGTAAACTGTTCACTTCATCAGCACTCTTACTCAAAACATTTAGGCTGTTATGCCAGCATTGATACTAGTATAAAATTTATAAACCAGTCTGTTAAATTGTTGCTATTTAGAGTTTGAATCCAAAGGGGTTATTGAAACATTTTTAGTAATATGCCACAATGCTTTCCTTTGGTCTGTGTAGATATTTTTAGAAAATGGTTTGCAATCAGTTTTGTGTTCATGTGTCTGTACAAGACACATTTCTCAATCACAAGAAATAAAATTACTTTTGACAGAAAAATTCTACTGTGAATTCAAAATAAAAAAGCATTTTTTAAATTTCCTAAAACTTTGTGGCTTTTTTTTTTATTTTAAATCAACAAAAAATGCAGCAAATTCCCCCCCCAAATTTGGTATAAGTAGATGGAGTTGAAATCATGGTATAACATCATTCTCTTAGCAGAAGTTTAATTGTTTAATTGGATTTGAATGAAACAGCATTTGTGAAGTATGTATTTTACTACAGCTTTTGAACTCTTTCTTATAACTTATGGAACCCATTATGGTTAAGTTTGAAGTTAATGAATACAACATTTTCTGGGTAATATCCATAAATATTTAGCTTTATTTCTCTGTTATTTCAGTTTCCAAAGGTGCTTCCTAACCTGGTCATCCTAAACATATGCATGATTTTTTGTGATCTATTCATACATATACTCACAAAATATACTTTCTGGGTTTTATGTTATAGTATTTACACATTTAATAAAAGTTACTGTTGTAGCATTTCCATATGCCTTTCTTTTACAGATCAGTTTTACTGTAACCAAATTCCTTTCTTTCCATCATGGAATTAAGCATTGGGTCTAAGACAACTGGTTTTTTTCAGTTATTGAAAAGCTTTCCTGTCATCACCTTCAGGTAGCACGTGTCCCCAGAGAGGGAGTCTCTCCTGCATGCTACTTCTCAGCAGATTCATTAAACTGAAGGCCATATGGAAACTAAAGACTTTGGGCTCAATGTAGTCTGATGACTGAGACTGGACATAGACCAGGAAGACACTTCACAAGCAAAAAAAGGAAAAAGAATTGTACACTTAATTTGCTGAGATCTGAATAACAGGTTGCTTAAAACACTGGTTCTGCAATATTGTCAAAAATTTTGAAAGGGAGTGACTACCTAATTAAATCTTGTTTAACCAAAGTCTAAATTGCTCAATTGCTATATTGGTGCATTATGGGAAGGGAATGTCTGAAGAAGTACATAAAGATGCATGTGTATGTGTGATATGAAGTCTTTTGTCACGTTTTAAAATCTGCTGGTGTCTTTGGACAATGGGTCTGTAGTCTGTCCTATCAGAATTACAAATTAAACCCTGGCAGTGTTCATCATGCACTGAGGATGTGGTATTAGACTCTAGAATAACTTTTATTTGCATAAAATGGTGATACCCTGTGTCAGACTGGTCGCTGTCCAGCTCCCCTTGTATTTGCCAGCTATAAGTGTTTAAAGAAATTTGTCCATTAACATTCTATTTTTTGGTTCTGTGGAGAGAGCAGACCTTTGCCAAAAAGTAAGTCACACCATTCTGAAATGGATACATAAAGTAGCTGATATAAATAGTGGTGTAAATAATGTTTTAAGGAGCTTTTTATCTCTTTTTATTATATCAATAGACTAAACAGTTGGATCAAATTAAACACCTGACAGTTAAGCAAAGTGTTAGCAGTGAACCTATTTCCCATAACACAATGTTGTAGCACACTTCTACTACCTCCACAAGACAGAATATGGCCAGAATTTAAACTGATGTTTTTGGAGGTTGTTTTTTTTTTATCTGGCTTGGGTTTGAGCTGGAGGAGGAGGACACTAGAAAGATAGTGATCCTTGCTTGAAGACAAGCAAAAGCTTTTAAAATGTGAATTAAGACTATGAAGCAGAGAAAAAAATGATCATATAAAGTGCATTCATCAGAAGAAAAATGAGAAGGTATTTTTCACTTTTCATATATTAATGAATTAATGACACTATCATTTCTTAAAAATCAAAAACCAGAAAATTAATAGTTTTAATTCCACTTGCTGAATTTCTGCAGTTACAGAAAACTGTCACTCTAACGTATAAATCAAATATTCTTTGTTCCAGTTTCTTATGAATGTTCAAATCTTGTAATTATCACTCGTTATTTAAGGCATTTAGATTATGTGCTTATCGATGAAATATTTTGGCACTATATTATTCTACTAATTGTACCCAAATGCAATTTCAGCTTCTTCTGATTCTCTTCCTCAGTGATTTTATTATGTGAACTAACTCTTTGCCTGAGAATTAAATTCTGACAAATATAAAAATGGCAGATAAACTGATACATTATATTTCAAGCAATATTTATACATCCAGATGTAAGAGAAGAGTAATATCATGAGGTAAATGTTCTTAATTTGTTTCTTATTTTTTTATAGTTTGTTGTGCATTTTGTTTGTTTTTCCTTTTTTACCTTCTCTGTCTTTTCAGAGTGGAGAGAAACTAGGACGATAAACTGATGCTGTTACGAAATACAATATCATTGCAGAAAGACATTAAGAACAAATTATCTACATATGTATTTTCTGTAGTAGATCCAGGCTAAAAGCAAATCAACTGTATTCCTTAAAATAGCACAAAAGGCCAGGCTTTCGCAAGATGAACAATGAAAGAGGGAAAGAAAGGTGGCACTATATTTTCTTTCTAGAACTGGACTGTAGAGATAATTTTAATGTTATACCAAAATTACATAAGTGTCTTATAAGTTTACATGATTGAGGATATAATACAGTGAATTCTTTTTGAACAACAGTATAAAATAAATGGCAGAATTTTTGGATTGCTTTCAAGACTTTGTGCATATTTTGTCTGAGGCTGCTATTATAAACCAATTACTGCTACTGAAATGGATATGGGGATGTTCAAAGAACTCTCTGCAGGCAGAATAAAAAGATTTGGTGCACCTGTGGTTTAAACTCAAATAATCACTCAGGGATTAGTCTTCACTGAGATTGTTTTCTCAAGTGAATTGAAGGGATAAATTAATCTGAATAAAAACAATTCTTAAATATCAAGTATAATTTTCTACATCGTTGTGATTAGATATCTTTGTACCCACAGAGAGACAAAGTGGAAGGTTATATTTCTCTGCAAATTACTCAGTAAAAAACTGTCCAAAACTCATATTAATAAAAAAATAAGAAGAGGTTTTTTTCTTTTTAGAGAAATATTCATTTTAAGAGACAAAACAAGAAGATCAGACCTTCTGAAACACAAGTTTTGACAGGGGAAGTAAAACAATATGAAAATTACTTAGAAATAGAGTTTGAATTATGATTCTCTGTTACATTCTTGCAAACTGTATATAGAAACAACTAGACCTGTGTTCTACCAATTATATTGTACAGGTCAGACTACAACAGTTCTGTAACAGTGCATTGTCAGTCATGAAAAACCCTTGTCTTTTCTGATTTCTACTGCTGTTGCTTTAAAGTGAAGCTTGACGAGAAATTCTCATTAGCTTACTTGAGCAAAGAGCTGTTTCAAGCTCTAACTTGTTTACAGCAGACCTTAAACAAATTTAATAAATAATTGCATAGGACATTCATTACAGGGCTCTGTGAGTGCTGTGTGTTGTGGCATCCACTCTGTGCCAGAGTACTGAGGAGAAGTGACGTTAGTATTCACCTCTCAGGTCTCAAAACTAAACGGATTTCTAGCTATCTTCATTTGGTCCCAATGAATGTGAACTTCTGGTTTCTAAACTTTTATTTGTTTGTTATTGATCACAAGCATAGGAAATGTGACCTTCTGAAATAATTACACATTGCTGTCCATGTACAAGTAAAATGCATATAATAACTGCAGCAAAGAAAAAGTGTCTCACATCTCTTTATTTTATATAAATCTGTCATAACGAATAAACTGCTAATTCTGTAATATAGAGCAGACAATTAAAAAATCTATATAAACCAACATATTTTGCTGGGCCCCACCACCTGAGTCACTGTTCAGGAAGGACACTGCTGGTTTTAATTAGAGGTCAGTTGCTCTGACTACTCAGAGAAGTAATGCACCATGAGGTGTTTTCTTCACACAATGCCTTATCTCCCTTCCCATACACCCTTCCCCCAAGATATTTAGCAAAACACATGTTTGTTAAATATAAACATAATATGTTGCCTTGATCTTTCCATGAGGAAGGTCCCAGTTCTCTGGTTTTGCTTTTTAAATCTGTGCATGGCTGTACAGCTGAAGATCTGGTATTTTGCAACTTACATGTAACTGCAACCAAATTGATCTTCTGTATTTAAATTTAATTATCAGCAACTAAATATTTTGCATTTAAATTCTTGGGTTTTTCCTCTGCTCTATTTTAGCTAAGAACTAAATATATTTTTGGCTATTTGGATTTTGGTTTATTTTGGTTTTGCTTTCTTCTGGTTTCTTTTTCAGGTTTCCTCTGAAGTACATTCAACAGAAGCTGTAGAAATTCATGCTATGAAATAACAGAGAAAAATACATTTCTTTCATTGCAAAGCAGAATTGTCTAGGATACTGCAGACTGTGAAGCAATTCAAAAAGTGATGAAATCAGGAAACAAGCAGACCCACTTTTTTCTCCAGACTGAAACACTCAGAGTCTAAATGCTGCCAGTTCTACTATTTCAGAGATAGAGTAAGGGTTTTAGTGGTACTCTGCCTTACTTTTTTTTGCTTAAAGATCAATTGACTTGCTGGCTATATGGAAGTCTTGGAAAATAACCACTATGTACAGTTCTCTCTGTGTGATATGCAGAACATGGAACAGGAAGATAATTTAAGCAAGCCAAAAAAGTCAAGACTGAGGATGCATAATATCAACATAAAATACTATTTCTAGTTCTATCAATACTGACAGCTCTGCTGTTCTTCATCAGTTGACTCTCTGGACTGTTAAATCCAGAGAGTAAGGGTTGTTTCTGCCATATGATTGTCAAGGTCTCAAATTTGCATTGAAACTCAGTATAGCATCATAGAATTGTAGAATGTGTTGGGTTGGAAGAGACCTTTAAAAGTCATCTAGTCCACTCCCCCTGCAGTAAGCAGGGACATCTTTAATTAAATAGGTTGCTCAAAGCCCCATCGAGCCTGACTTGGAATGTCCCCAGAGATTGTGCCAACATCGTTCCTCTGGGCAACACGTTCCAGTGTTTCACCACCCTCATAATAAAGAATTTCTTCCTGATATCTAATTTAAATCTACTCTACTCTAGTCTAAAACCATTGTCCCTGATCTCATCACTACACACACTTGTAAACAGTCCCTCCTCAGCTTTTCTGTAGGTTTTTTTCAGGTACTGGAAGGCCACTATAAGATCTCCCCAGAGCCTTCTCTTCTCCAGCCCAACTCTCTCAGCCTGTCTTCAAAGGAGAGGTGGCTCCTTCTGGACTGCAAGCACACGTTGTTGACTCATGTTCAGCTTTTCATCTATCAGTTAAAACAATTTCTGTAGCTAGTGGCCATGGTTAAAAGTCTCCACGATCCATGCTGAACCTAAATTAACGACTGCACTATGATGACATGCATGTAGTTAAAAACCAAAGTCAAAGACGTGACTAAAGCCACAACATATTATGTTTATTGCCTTTGGCTTCTAAGTTTGGGTTGTTCAGTGGATTTTTTTTTTTTTATGTGTAGTGTTGGGAGTGGGAGCTGTTGTTTGTTGGTGTTTTGAATTGTATTAGAAACTACTGACCAAAAGATTAGCTCTTCTGTGTACACAGTAGCTGTTTGGGCAGGAAAACTGTTCCCTTCTTTTACTTTTTTTACTGCTGTATAATAACTTTTTCTCACTACCTTTTACTTTTTTCATTGCACTTAAAGTATTATTTGTACACGGGCATTTCTTACTTATACTAGATTATAAATCCCTCACTTAGGTGAACCTTTCACACTCAGAGAGTACTGATGTGCCTTGACTTCCAGGCAGGCCAGGGCACAGTGGAGTGCTGCCTTGCCAGACTGCACAGCTGCACTGGTAGCGATTGCCAGCTCCTCAGTAACTTCACTGTAAATAAAGCAGTCTCTGAGCAGTTTGAATTTGTTGCTCAGTGTGACAGTAGCTCAGCAGTGCAGAGGCATTTGAGTAGTTGTAAGGCCCGGAAGGCACACCTGTTTTTTGAATGTTTGAGACTTTTTCTCTTCTCTGCGTTATTTCTAGAGGCACGAGGTTCACAGCTTCTTGGATTCATGTCTCTCTCATGGATCATTTATCATATGTGTTAGCTTTTTGCTCTCTGTAAAATTCCCCCTTTCAAATAAGGTAAGATACACATGATTTTGAAAATTCAGAAACTAGTTTTAGTTTCACATCAGGATTAGATTCTGAGTGGCAGCACTAAAACTAGATCTGTTGTCTTCTTTCTATTTCTCTTGTTTATTTGCTGTGAAATCTTGTAACTAAGTAAAAATTAATGAATTTACAACATATTTCATTGTAAATGAAATAAAAATTGCTATCAAACTAAAATATCTTTGTCTTCTCCATTTGTAACTTTTCCACACATATGTAAGAAAATTAGTGCATTTCTATTAACACTGAACTGTTCATTCTTTATTGCTTAAGCTGGCTTTTCAATGCAATGAAAGTGTGACATGAGAACCCTGAATACATATATGTGTATTTTTTTAAGATAGAAATCTGTATACTATCCATCTTATAATCCTCAAGGTAAAAGAAACACACACAAAACTATGTGAATGCCTTGCTCTTATGTCATACCATTCAAATGTCAAAGGGCAAATAACTAATTTCATTTCTGATGGAAAAGATTAAAGAAAATGAACAACTCAACTTCTTAACTTAGAAGGTAAATCTGCTACATGTCAAGATATAGAAAATATAAAGCCACAGAAATGACAGCTTAATCTGCAATAGATACAAGAGGAGAAAAGCAAGGTAATATGTCAGAGAAGGACAATCAATACCATAGAAATCTATGAGAGAGGCATGAGTTGGCACAGATAAAGCTAAAAGTATAGAAGAGCTCTAAAGAACTGAATCTAACTGGATAAGAGGATGCAGTGAGCAACTGCATATGAGACCTAAAGAGTGCCACAAATATATGTGAGAAAGAATGTTATAAAATTATAATCTATTAAGTAAAGGAACAATAGAATATGCCACAAAAGACTACTCTCTGGGTGTGCTTGCTAAGCCTCACCCCAAGTATGCGTGGCTTTTATGATGATTAGTGGCAGCTTTGATGTTTTTGGCTATTGAGGAGTCTCAGTAGATAGGGTTCTCACAGACTTGTTCATGAGCGTGGATGTTTTTGCAGGGGAGTGTGTGTGTCCATGTAATACAACAGAGATTTCAAAGAATGCTACAGAAAATAAGAACAGTTTAGGTTATTCATTATCAAGATAATGATGGCATGACTTGGAGTTTTTACATACAACTATTTAGGCTGAGCTTGAAAAGAGGTATGTTGGAAAAAAGTCCTTTGCAAGATAAAGTCATTTCCTTTCCCCCTGTGCCGCATTTTCCAAGATATAATTACTAAATATTTTTTCTTCCTCATTATTTTCTAAGCAATTAATAAGTCATACTGCTATTTGTATGTTATTGTTCCCTTAAACATCCATAGTGTAATGCTGCTGTTTTCTTACTATGTGTTATTAATAAGACAGTGACAGAGGAAAAGTTTTTGAAAGGTCTAACAGGGTTAGACCCTATTATCCGAAGATAACATCCACCTAATGCAATAATATGATACGTCATTTACAAAATCATCATAAAAAGAGCAGAAAAGTCGTAAGCAATGAAGAGGAGAGAAAGGAATTACAATGGAGGAATTGCATTATTTACTTAAGTTTGTAGAACATCGATGTATATCCTGAACCTTTGGTGGCAAAGAGCACAACTCAATATAAAACATAGTCACTAAGCTATTTAAAATTATTGGTGATTTTGCAGATCCTCTTTCTACTAGCCAAAATTTAAAGAATTCTTGAGGGTTTAGGTGAAGACATAAGACATTTCTTGTCACTCAGAATGATAGTTCAGACAAGAAAAGGCTAATTTCAACATTTCATTATTTCCTTATTTTCCTGCATAAAGTAAGATTTTAATTGAAATAAAATGCACCCTATTTTTTTCAAAAACGCTGTTAATTCTTTTTTTTTCCACTGTAATATCATTTAAACTCTGTCTGACTTCAGCACAAAATTTCCCCTTTCTCTTGTCACTACTGATATATTTAGATAATAATTTTTGAAAGGAAGAGTTATCACTCATCATCTAATGCTAAGGGAAGAAATTTTTTGGGATAAAGAGCTCTATCTCCTCACAGTAGTTTGTGTATTGAGTCTGACAGGCTGACAGAGGTTCTTTTTGTTTTGTTTTATTTTGTTAAATTTCATCATATAAAAGAGATTCTATGAATAGTAGCATCTTACTCCTATACCAGGAAATAGCAGTGCTCCATTGTGTTGGTTTGGTTTTATCTGCTCTCTCTCCTTGGCATATATATTGATTTCCACAAAATCACTCTATCTGAATGAACAGTTCAGATGTGTGATGTGCTCTGAGCAGCTTTTGAGCGTTTGGAAGATAATGTATTGTATTGGGTTGGCCCAGCCGGATTTTG
>NW_009730574.1:0-2046 GCF_000703405.1 Apaloderma vittatum
CCCCCCCCTCCTCGTCCCTCCTTGAGCACCCCGCCCAGTCCTGACCGCTGCTAGCGGGTTGTCATTTATTCAAACCCTTCGTGTTCGGACCGCCAACGAGTTCGGGAAACACCACGGTGTAACGGGCACACAAAGGGGTCAGCCGGTCCCTCCCGTGGTCTTTTCCATCCTTGCCTCAAACCCTCCCTCCCCTCTCCCTCCCATTCCCTCCTGCAAATCTCTTGGGCAGCAGCGTCCCTACATGCCCCAGCCGAGGTCAACGGCACCCCCTAAAATCAGAATAAACTCCCCTCCCAAGCTTTTTGTCCCCCTATCTTTTCTTTTGAGATCTCAAGGTATTTTCCTGCCAAGATGCTGGTTTCTAACGGCAAAAGAGGCCTTTGGAACTATAGTAATAATTATCAAGGAGAAAGTATTTAAGAGCAAAATGAGAAGAATTTGGGCCACATTCAGGCGAGCGGACAAGTCCACATCGGATTGTTTGAACAACCTCACCTCCGAGATTAGGACACTCATAAACAAACCGTATGCAAAAAAAAAATCGCCAACTCCTCCCACACCTTATTATTTTTTTTCTTTAAAACAAAATTAATGATTTACACTCCCCCATCTCCATTTCTGAGCAGGTTAAATTCAGTGCAGTACAGACCTGGTGTAATTGCCCAGCATACGGAATTACCTTTGATAATTTAAGGGTTTATATACCTTGTGAAACATCTGCCCCGAGTCTGCTTATGTGAGCAGCCGCAGCCAAGAGCCGTGGGCCACCAGAAACCCACCCTGGGAGGAGGCCTACGGCCCCCAAGTCTGTAAAAAAAATAAAAAAAAATAAGTTAACGTTTGTGAAAAACGCTCCTTTTGATTCTGCGCTGCAAGAAAGGAAAGACGGAGTTCACCATCCGGTTGCAACCACAAACAGTACTTTAAAATCGTTGCAAATCAAATCCTATAATTAAAAGTACAGTGGTATTTTTTTTTTAAATTGGGACGCTTACAGTACTGAAATATTCTAATTTCCCGTCTTCTAACAGAGCACCTAAAGCCGCACTCTTATTTTTCATCCATCTGTCCAGCAGATACGGACCCGAGCGATTCACACAACCACTCTTTTGTAAACAACATCGTTTGGGAGTGGAAGTTCTGCAAAATACTTGGGGCGTTAGGGAGAAACTGGATAAAGAAGGTGCAGATCCCAAATTTAATTTTTTTCCTTTTAGCTACTAGAAAGGAATCGTCTTTCTCAGCAAAAAGGCTCCTCATTTTCTGAGTGGGTTTTGGTTTGTTGTTGTGTGGGTGGCTTTTTTGTTGTTTGGTTTGGTTTTTTTGCTTGCGTCAGGGGCAGACTTTAAAAAACTGTTAGAAACATAGACTATTTCTATTTTTAAATAATGTTACACGAATGTATCTAACCATTTTCAGAAAATATCAATACATCTCGCCCCTTCAGAGTCTCTTCTAATCTTCATTTTATGTAAAAGAGAACCACAGGCTTCTTTTAAAGGCTTCTTTTGCCGACTTTTTGCATTTCAGATATCTCGATAGATGTCTCGGTTTGGGTAGCTCAGAAGGGGATGACGATGCGACTCCTACGAATTTTGCTACGGAGAAAAGAAGTTCACGCAGCGATTTAAAATCCCCCTCGGGGGTAGGAATCCTTTTGCTTCGCTGATTAATCACCGTTTCGACGTGAAGACGAATTTTGCTGGATTTTACTCGTTCCTGACCCCTCGGTTAAGTTCTCACGATGCTCTTCTAACTAACTCCAACAACCGCAACGCGAAAAAAAAAAATCAACCCAATGACATTAAAACTTTTCACCTCCTGCATCCCCAGGAAATACGCCAACGGGGAAAACACTTTTCCGCCCCCCAAAATAATAATAATAATAAAAAAACCAGGCAGCAGAGGAGCCCCACGTTTGTGCGAAGCCCAAAACGCCGTGGTAGCGCTCAACTCCCGGACGGCTCCATTCGAGCGCAGGACACTGCGGAGAAATCCCAAATCTCGGTTTGCCCGGGAGCGGGAGGGTCTCTGATCTCCGGCTCG
>NW_009730574.1:2303-6130 GCF_000703405.1 Apaloderma vittatum
CCAGCTGCAGGAAAGCGGGGGTGACCCTCATGCCGTTGCGGGGACATCATCCCCGCAGCCCCTGTCCTTCCCACGGCTGCAGGGGGAGGGGAAGGCGAGGTGGGTGCGGGGTGGGAGGAAGGACTGGATCCCGGCAATCTCCCGACTCGCTCACTTCTCATGGCACTTAATATTCAGGAAATCCACAAAGTGGTACGAAGAGAGTGGAAAACGTGACATCACAGGCTAATTGGGAAGGAGCATTAGGGCTGAAGGGAATAGCTCAGTCCTGAGTAATACGTTATGTGTAATGGCTGAGTAAAGCTTCATCAGCAGTTACACACGCACCCCACCAGAAATGGTTTTCTGCAAGCACCTGGCCTCATCAGACGTTTTGACTATTTAACTATCTTTGAAAACCACGTTTAGGGGACTCAAGTTTGAGTGAAGGCTGCAGGGAACTGCACTTTTATTTCCCCACGTTGCCACAGGAGGTATCATCACCCTCCTCCCTGCCACACGCTCTCCCAAACGAGGTGCCCCCCATTTCTTCCACGGCTTTGCAAAGCATAAGGAAACCATCCCGAAAATTACTGTTGTTTGAATACATTTGGCTTGTATCCGACAGGATAGCTTGCAAAATCAGAAGCCCCCCTCGAATGTGCAACTGCCCTCCCCACTGTCAGCACTGGGGACAACATGCACCCCGGGGTTACCCTCCGCCACATGCAGCCACCCACCTCACTCATCGTGAGGCTGTAACACCCTTTCCCTGGCACCCTTTTATTTTGCGGGACAGCAGAAAAGCACAAATGGTGAGTAAGACACAGGCTGCGAAAGCCTTTCTCTCACTTTCTCTCTTTTTTTTTTTCCCCCCACATCGGATTTCAAAATTTTATTTTATTTTAATTTTTCCCTAGTTCACAGGCAAGAGACACAATGCTTGGCAATACAAACTAGTAACGACCCACCAACGGGCTTAGATTTCAGGCTGGATGGTTTATCTCATGGCAGCCTCTCCTCGGCGAACCAATTTCGAGTTATGAAGACACCCATAGGTTCAGAGGCTCCTTCACCACCACTGGCAAAAAACAGCCCCTAAAAAGCCTCACCTAACAGCTAAGTGCAATTCTGCTTTCCCTTTTCGACAGCATATACAACCACCTTTCTCCACCCAGAGCTGCTAGCAGAAAGTGACAGTGTGCACAGGCCTTGGGCTCTGGGCAGCAGGCAGCAAAAATCCCCCCAAAATCATTTTGGGGTTGATCTCACACAGCACGGCTGCAACCGGAGCTGCAGACACCCACGTGAAGCTGCAGGTAAGAAACGTGTTTTGCAAAAGCCAGTTAGGAGATCTGTCAAAGGGGAAGTTGAACATAGGTGCATTTGTTCGGTAAATAACTGTGCTCGGTCTGAAACAGCACCTCTGGCCACGGCCACCCATTTCTAGAAGTTGAAGGAGGTTCAGACAGAAAACAAAGAACCATCCTCATCGCTCTTGTATTAGTCACAATTTAAGCAACCCTTGCATCTGCTGCAAAATTAATTAATTAATGGTATCACGTTAGCCCTCATGCCGTAAACACTTCAGCGTGTGCTTAGCTTATTGGAATAAGACTGTTTATAGTTCATAAAATTAAGTTAATGACTACATCTGTGCAGAGCTGAGGCCTTCGTTTTTTAAAAGCAAAGCGAAGAAACAGAATAAAATCCCTACAGTCTCCTGTTTTATGGGTAGCCTCCAGTCAGTTTTGGGTCCTAGTCCTCGAGTGTTAGGTCAGACCCAGATGGTTTGGGTTTATAGATCAGCAGGGAGACATTTAAGACATTTAACACAATAATGGCTTATCGAAACATTTTATTTAAAAAATAGCAAGATGTTTTATACATACTAAAATCATATTAAAGCCGACTTCCCGGTCTCCCACAAGCACTTCTACAGCCAGTTAAATCCTCCTTAAGTTAGAGAGCCAGTTATACAAAATAGCTTTCGTTAGATGCCAAACAGTATAAAACAATTAAGTGATGAAGGGTTCCTTTCTGCTGGTTTATTTCTTAAACATGATTTGGATTCGTACGTGTATCTTGTTCTAAAACGAGGGTGCAAAACCAGTGAGGTGTCGCTACAGTAGGGATTAGAAGCAGAACCTCTCTCATTCCTGCAGAAATTAATAGTGCCAGCCCAGAAGAAGGGTCTGCAGCCTGGCCTCAGCAAAAAGAAGACCACACCAATCAAAAACGTTTAAGAAATATGTTCGAAAAATGAGCAACCAGGTGTCTGAAATCTCCCTAAATGGTTTCTATTTTTAGAAGCTTCTCTTTGCTGAAGATATTCCACCTGACAGGCCAACTGATCCGCCATGGCTGATATTTGCCATCGTGGAAACATCAACTTGTAGGGGCCGAGGCAAATCAGGAAAGCGTTACCTGCTTCGAGGAGCATTAATAACAGAAGGCAATTAAAGATACATGTGTTCCCAGACACCAGACACTCAGAAACTCCTTATGATTTACCACCGCAGGCAAAAATTTAATTTTAAAAAAATAATAATAATAATTGTGCCACGTGGATTAGGATTTCTGTGTGCTGTTTACGTTCTTAAGAGCCTTTATTTGTTTTAATCTCCATAGCTTGGCTGAGGTTCAACAGATTCTTAAAAACCTGTTGCAGGAGTCTTGGTCATAAATCAGCAGATGAGGTTAAAATTTTCTTACTATTAAATCTGGAGGGGGGAAAGGGCAGGGATTACGTCCTCTTCCCCCCAGCTCTGCCCACTCCGGTTTAGACCCTGCACCCTGGAGTGACCCTCCCCAGTTCATGCTGACGACTGTCTTGGGACACTAATAAACTCACCCCATTGTGACGCTTATACCTACGGAAAATCTGTCCCATAGATTCACTTAAGTTGGGATGGAAGAGGGAAAGGGTAAATTTTTCTACAGTTGTCAACTTCCTCCTCCTGCACCCCAGTTTTGTTGGAATCGGCATATATTTCTCACTACTGCTCATGGATTGGTCTAATTTGGAATGAAACAGCGAATTAGGAAGGTTGCGTTTTAACGAAATATGTTAAAAGAAGCAATATTCACAGAGGTCAGTCTTTATGCAGAAAGTTCCCCTTGGAGATGTGAGATTTTGAGAAATTAATTCCTTCATCACCCATACAAAGGGAACTAGCTGTAGGCAGAAATTACTTTCTTTCAGGTTACACTCTGGGAGCATATTCAGGCTGTACTACCATGCTGAAAGTTACATCATAGACCTAGAATATTGCAAGAACAGATTTCCTCTCCCTTCTAAGAGATCATTAAGGAGAGTTACAGGGCTTCCTAAAAACCATAGAATCAGCCTTAAGGAGGACCCAGCATTCTTATAACCTTAAAGAAAGTGCACTGGTTTCTGATTTCCAATCTGGACTTAAAGTCCTTTCTCAGACAAAACTTGAGCCGTGTTTTAGGTCTTTTATTTTCATTACAAGAGTGGACTGGGATTGTCCCAGGGGCTTAAGAACCCCCATGCCACAGTGGGTATTTCGAATTCTGTCCTTGTGGGAAAACCTCACTCACACTGAAGTTGCCAGGAGGGGATTTGCTACCCACTTCAGGCGAAACAAGAACTGATTTTTATGGTTCCCTACGGTCTGATACAGCAGATTTCTATTTACTACATCCAGAATTAAATTTCAAGCCCATAGACGGCCACGACCGCTTTGTCAGTGTCCGTATATCAGGACACTGACAAATTTTGGACTCTTAAAGGAACTTTCCAAGTCCCCACCGAGGCTCATCTGTCTGAGCTAGCGAGGGATGCCGGGGGAGAGGCGGCGGGACCCCCCCATGCCGCAGCC
>NW_009730575.1:0-1636 GCF_000703405.1 Apaloderma vittatum
GAAAAATATCTTCCAAAGGCTCAATTAAAACCGAAATCTGACGAATCCCACCCATTTATGAGTTGCCTCCATCCCCAAAAGTCCTCGCAGTTGGTTTCAAGGGAAAGGGGACACCGAGCTCCTGGATGTCATGCAGGACCCTCCTCTCACCTTAGAATAAAGCAGATATGGGGGTTTTCCTTCCAGAAAAGCTTCGTTTTCCTGTACCAATTAATCCAGAGCAAAGGCAGGAAGGATCTCCTGCAGTCCAGCGGTATCACTGGGAAAAATTCTCCAAATCCGACCCAAAATCTTACAGGTTTTAGCCCGGCAGGACGGGCTGTGGGAGGGGGCAGAGGGGGGCCTGAGCACATGGGACCCTCTGCAATCTTTTCTCTTGGGTGGCCCCTGGCACTTGCCCTTATCTTTGCCCGGGGGAGATTTGTGTCTGAGCACTTCATTTGTTTTGCTAATTTGGTGAGGGCTGGGACACAAACTGTCTCCTGAGCCAAATTAAAATATCTCAAGAATGGAGAGTGGTTGGAATCACACTGGTTGTGATTTGAGTTTCTGTGCAATTCGGGTTCCATTCAGGTTTTGCTCCTTTGTCCCCTGTTCAGATATTGCGGAGAACTAAGGTCTGGGTCATTTTTCACCACCTGCACAGAGACAAGGGTCTTTCAAAGCAAGAGGGGGCTGAGCTGAATTAACCCCTCCCTACATCTTGGCTTTATTCACCCAAATCTGTTCCAAAGGCATCCACGCACCTTGAAAGAAAAAGATGAGTGATTCCAGCAATAAATCTGAAAAATATATTCTTTGGCCTCCCCTGAGCACCTGAGAGACAGGAACGAGGCACTTTTGACTGGGAAAGTCCTAAAACAGGCAGGAAAACTCAGCTGTGTTGGACAGTATCCACGCAAGGGTTTAAGAACAGCCCTTACAGAGGTTGTGGAGTCTCCTGCTTTGGAGAGTTTCAGACCCTCCTGGACGTGTTCCTGGGTGATCCTGGTCTGGAGGTGTGATATTTTAGCCTGAGGATTTCAGACTTGCTGAACACAGGTGTTCGCTTACCTGTTGTGCAGACACTGAGGATGGAGATCAACACGGCCTGAAAACACAGGGAGAACCAGCCGAAGGAGGGAGTCCAGGACGGCCCTGTTTTGGCTAAAAAACGACCACATGGAGACTAACGATGTGAACATCGTCCTGCAAAGAGATAAGTTGCTTCAAAGCAAAATCCTGAAGGCCACAAGGCCCAGAGTGGAAATTTTTACCTCAATATCTCTGTACGACTACAGTCACCCACTCTGCACCCAAATCATGCTGAAGGTCACCCTGGGGTGGGAGGGGGAAAGACGGTGTATAAGGAGCATGGAGGGAATGCGTGGATGGAGTGAGAGGAACTCAGCAGAGGCAGTCGAGGGGCTGTGCTCCCTCACCCAAGACAGGGACGTCTTCTGCGTAAGAACTGCGCTTCCACCTTTTGGTGAGAAACACCATTTTGCTGGCATTATTATCATATATTGGCACTATTGCAGAGAGTGAACTTAGCAACGGCAGCTCCGAATCTTGTATCTGTCACTTTAATAAATCACCTCTTGTTGGTTTCCTTGCAAACTGTCTCAGTGCAAGTCCTTAACGGGGCTCTGACACA
>NW_009730576.1:0-11913 GCF_000703405.1 Apaloderma vittatum
TTTTCTCCCCCTCCCCGGGCGGGTCCAAGGGGCCGGTGGATGCTCGGTGCCCGGTTGCCGTAAAGTCCCTTTGGGCAGGAGCTCCAGCGAGAACAGGAGCTGTTGCTCTCCCGGAGAACAGGAGCTGTTGCTCTCCCGGAGGGCTTCACCTTCCCCCTCTGCTGCGTGGAGCGCTTCGATTTCTTCAGTTGGGAGTGAGGAGTTTCTTCTGCCGGTCACAAGAGCGAACGCAAAGCCTTTCTGGATTTTTAATTGCACGGGGAGCCCGGGCTGGTTGGACGTCCCATGAGCCTTGGGCAGGGGGAATGGCAGCTCCTGGATTAGTGCAAAGTACGCTGGGCTGTTTGCCCTTGGTGCTCGGGTCAGGCGAGGTCCTCTCGCCAGAGCTTTGGGCTTGCCCCGTCCCTTGCTTGGCATAGCCTGAGCGGGCAGCTCGGCTGGCATCCCTCCCGGCCAAGAGCGGGTCTGAGGGGGAAAAGAAGGTTTTAACCTTGAAACAATTAGTGGTGGGATTTCTAGGGTCGTTTCTAGGTGGGGTTGGTGGTCACTTGCTGATACAGCTAGAGGCGGTGTTGAAGGTGGAGAAATCAAGGAGCTGCACAAGATAAGAGCCTGGAATAGACAGTGAGCTTGCCTCGCCTTCTATTAGCTGGGCTGTGAAAAGTGCCAATACGTTGCTCCAGGCCGAGGTGAGACAGCAGAGGTGAAGTTTATATAGGTCATGGGGGAGGGAATTTCATCTTTAGAAACTAAGAGATGCTGTGGAAAAAGAGGTGCCAAGACATAAGCTGCAAAATAAGAACACTGAGCTATAAAGGAGCCTTTGAAACCTGCTGTTGGAAGGCAGGTATGGTGCACCGTGGGCCAAGGAGGTGTGTAGGTGGGTCTAATGTGTCCCACATAGCCAAGGTGGTGTTAGCCCTTGGGCTGGGAAGGAAGGGAGCGTGCTGTACCTATTGCTGCAGTATCTGCCGCTGCAGAGCTGTTCTCCAGCATCCCTCGGGCACAGGGCAGATGCGTAATTCTTCACCTGGTAGGAGCTGTAGGACTGAGCCTGGGAAGCTTCCCGGGACGCTTCTGGTGTGCCGTTGCTGTGCCCCAGGGCTGGGGGCTCTTCCTCCCATGCAGATGACAGGCACCTATCTCTTCCCAAAGCAGCCACCACTTCTGGCAAGCTTTGCCTCTGGGTGGGGTTTGGATGTCAAAACCGAAACAAGCTATTTAACTTCCCGCTGATGGATGGAGGTGGGAGCTGCTTGTTTGCCTCCTTTCTGCGCTGTGCCTTGGCTCCCTGCTAGGAGAGGGGATCTAGGCAGCCAGAAATCAAGCTGCAAATAGCTGGGTAGTGGCAGCCCATGGATCCTTGAGCAGCCATTGTGCTGTAGCGGCTCTGGGCAGTGAACCTGGCGCTGCTGTGCTTTGCCAGCTTTGCCCAGCAGCAGCAGCAGTGGTGGTGGAGTTTCCTGTGAGTGGGTGGGGGGCGAAACGGCTCTTACCTTCCTCTGACACAGAGCTGATATGTGAACCTGGGCTGATGCTGTGGCTGGAGTTCAAGGAGGGGGTTTCCCAAGTTCTGAAGAGTCCCCAGGCTGCAAATCAGTAAAGTGCTCCTAATAAAACCTATCAGGCCAAATTCCTATCAGGCTTAATCTCATTGTTTCATCCTAAGGCTTAGCTCCCTCCCAGCTTTGTTTTCCTGGCTGGTTTCTACCCTAGAGCTCTCACTGGGATAAGGGTCTTTGGCAGGCGATGTCCTGAGTGCACATGTGCTGCTGAAGGACAGCTGAGCCCTAGCATTGAATTCTTTCTTCCAACCCCAACCACTCCTTTGGGATCCCCTCTTGGCCATTCCCCTCTTGCTGGGGAATGGCAATCACATTATTCAGCCTCATGCATCAAGGTGACAAGTCTAATCCAGCACAGATTAGTTTCAGCCTAGTTTTACCCTCTAATGCGCTGGGCTGTGGGGAAGGAATTCTGTCTGCCAGAGAGCAGGTGCTGCTTCTCCCAGCCAGGCCAGGCAGGAGCACCCCTGAGCCCCTTCGCAGCCCCAGCAGGCAAGGGTGGCTGGTGTTGAGCACTTAAGCAGCCCAGGGAGAGCTTGGACTGCCGGTTGGACCCACCTTTCTGGGGAGCAAGGAAGGTGCTGGCGTTGCTCAGGTTGTCTTGCAGGTCACTGGGACTTGTGTGGCTAAATTTATTGGCTTAGAAAAGCCTCTCTGCACAAGAAAGGCTCTTCAGGGCAGGAGCGGGGGAGAGGCTGAAGCTTATTAAGCAGTTCTTATTAATAGAACATGCCCCTTAAAATGGGAACTTTAGCAAAGGGCTCTAGGAGGAACTTCAGCCACTCAGGCTGAGCCTGAGTCACTGGCCCTGGGGACTGAATTCCTCTGCGCTATTGTGAGTGTTTGCCTTATCAAAGTCACAACCCGGCTGGCATACAATGTGGAGGGTGGAATGCCTTTGAAATACTCTCTCCAGTTGCTTCCTTAGCTCCGGAGCAGAGCTGTGGCACTGGTGGGCTGTCTGGCTCCCCTCCAGTTGAAATGCAAGGGGACTGGGTCCTAGGTGCGTGCACAGTGTCACCCATTCTGCTCGTGCCATGCTGCCAGGGACTCTTGGAACCCTGGGCACATGTCCCTCAGCCATTGTATGTGGATGTAGCATCCACTTTGGTCTTCACCGTTTTTGTGCTGCTTCTTGCCCCCAGAGAAATAGAGCTCTCTGCTGTCATATTGCCTCTGCTGCTGGTAGGTGCCAGCTCTTGGGAGCGAGGCCGTGACTTCGTGGCCGGGGGATGCTCTGGCCCTGTTTTGGTTCTCAGTGGCGTTTGGCAAGTTCCTTCTACAGAGACTGTTCTGGGGCAATGGCAGCAGGTAACACTACTCCGCTCTCTGGCGACTTCTGCTGCTGGCTGAGCCCAGGTCGCAAAGCTGAATTGGGCCCTTTGTGTCAGGCTGGCAAACGATACCCCTGGGTAGAAATAATGGAGATAAATGAAACTGAGTTAGCAAAGGAGATCAAAAGAAGGAACTGGGAACATTGCTTTTCACCACAGCTCTCAATTTGAGTTGGTGTCCATGGTGATAAGGGAAGTCCCTGTCATGCTGGTTTAGCGGGCATGGTGTCTGGTGTCCCATCTGGAGTTTGTGAGGTGGGAGGAGGGGACGACAGTCACTTCTGTCCTAGTGGGCTTCCTACAAAACCTTAGTTTATCTGCAGATAAAAGACTTGAGAAAGCAATAGTTAACTGGCAGCGAAGGTTTGAGGCGTTTGTACTCCCTGGGCAGGTCCAGGCTCCTCTGTCCCAGCCAGGAAGGAGCTCAAAGTGTGTGGGCTGGAGGGGCTCGAGTTTGTCCTGCAGGGTTAGGGTGACAGGCAGCGATCACGCGTGAAGGGCTCAGGGCTGGCTGTGGCAGAAGGAACCCGGGGTCAGCTTGGGGCTGCAGTGCTTCTGGAGCTGGCCCAGCAGCCAGACTGGCACAGCTCATCGCACCTGGGGATAGCTCCTTTCAGTCTTCTGAAAGAAATGAGACTGTTCTCTGGAGGCCATTTACTGTTGGCTTTGTGGACCTCCTGCAGTCCTGATGCCCTAGTGCCTGCAGGTGGGGCTTCTGTGTGAGAGGAATGATCTCATTAATCTCGAGTGATGCTGCCCCAGTACTGCTGGTGCCGAAGATCCTGCTGTCTTGGGAGACCGCTCCTGCCTGCCTTATGAGCGTGGAGGGCAGCAGTGAGGAACATATGCCCTGAGCAAGGAACAGCCTCAGCCCTCTGTCCACTCTAACCCCTGGAGGGGTTTTCTCCTGGACAGGCTGTGCATAAGCTGTGCAGATGTTAATGATTTCTACCCTGAAGAATGCGGTGTTGTTGCTGAACACAGATCAAGTCATTAAGCTGTGCTGGGCTCGCTGGAGCTGGGCGGTGTGGGAGGGTAGAGACAGGAGCAAGACCCTGCTGCTTACAGCTCGGGGGGTGTTGCTGGCAGAGCACAGTGGTGGAGCTGGCTGTGCAAGTTGCGGTCTGTTCTCTGAGGTACCTGAAGGTTTTTGAGGTGGGGGTAGGGACAAGTGACTAGAAGTGACCCAGGATTCCCTCTCCAGCCTGAGGAGGGTAGGGGGCAAAAATGGATAAACAGTGTCGTGAGAGTGAGAGCCTGTTCTTACCCTGAAATCCTCGTCCTCTCCTAGGTGTGCAATGTTCTGCAAACGTTGCCTGTTCTGTTTGTTAGCCCTCAAGAGTTTATCCAAGACTTTGAAATCTGAGATCAGAGTGCTTTTTGCAAGGACTAGGAGCCCTTGCTGGGAATAGGTGCCCGATCTGTGTGCTGTGTGTACTTAAGCAGAGATATGGAGAGCCGAAACCTTGGGTGAGCAAGAAGAGGGGGTTTCATGCAGTTATGCCGAAGGCACTTGGGGTCCAGTCCTCCCACAAGCTGTTGCTGGGGAATCTGAGTAACCAGGGACATCTCCCTTGCACTGGAACGTTAATGACAAGGTGTGGAGGGTTTCAACCCATTTTCAAGCCTCCTGGCACTGTTGCTCAGATGTGGCTCTCTGGGAATGGCGTGTAGGTCTTCTGGGTAATGCTGCATTCGTACATGCCCTCTAAGGTGGTTTCCTTTATATCTTTAACCTTGGGGATATTCTTCTATTTCTGCTTTAGGAATTTCTCTGTGATCCAAAGTTCAGTGATGAAGAAGATCTGGAGGAGAAGTTGGCAGTGTTCAAAGGTGAGAACTGGAGGGTTTTCTTGTCCTTTCAGCCTGACTACTTGCTCTTAACAGATTATTTTCCTCAGCACTTGGATCTTACCAGCCTGAGATTCTCTGCCAAAGAGAAGTGACTGAGCTGGGATGGATGCCTCCCCCTTGCTTGTGGGATGTGGTGAAACTCCCCGGAGAGGTGGTTTTCCCACATGAGCCTTTGTGCTTCTCCCACTTGCAGGGCAGGGACATGTCACCCTGCAGACGTCCTGCCTGGCAGCTGCTATTACTGCAAAACCTGCTGCGTGGGCAAAACCCTGGGGAGCAGCAAAGGAGAACAGTTTCTGTCTAGATACCTAGACAAACTAGCTGGTATAATGGATGATGCAGTCAGTAGCTGGACTCTTTTTTCAGTGAGTAGGAGGACATCTTCCCACAGAGCAGAGGTCTCTGCTACTTCCTGAAGGAGGTGGGGATTTTCTCCTTGAAAGTTTCTTCAGTCTGATCTGATCTTTCCCTTGGTACCAGAGGCAACGTCAGTAATGTTTCTCTAGTCCTGGCCAAAGCCTAAATCCAGTGGGTCGGCAGATCTGGGGCTAAATTTGGGCCATTTGCTGGGATGTAGGATTAGAGAAACAGCTCAAAAACCTGAGGTCCTCTGGAGCTTGTAAGCAAAGCGGTTACAGGAGAAGATTTGGCAGGACTGTTCTGGGTGCACCCACTTTCTTTCCAAGCAGCGGCTGAAGGCAGTTGAGAAAAAACATGCTTTCTGCGTCACACTGCCCTCAAGGTTTGCCCTCAGCCTGGCTCTAACCAAATAAGACCTGACCTTGCTTCCATTTCAGGCATGGTCTGCTTTTTCCCTTTGAATTTCGGCTTTGCAATCCAGCGTGGAAGAAGCTGGCTGGAGTTTTGTGATCCCTTACCCTGCTGGGCACAGAGGAGCCTCCTGTGCTCCCCATGCTTTTTCTGTTGCCTTTTGTAAGTCTTTGGCTTTTGGCTGCAGCCCCACATTATTTTTCCCATCACAATTGGAGCTCTTCAAACATCACAACTGTAGGTCACAGGCACAGAATTCCCTGTAATGAGAGCCTTTGGCATCTCCTCCTGCTGCCTCGTGAGTTTGCCTCCGTGGCCTGTCCCACTCTCCAACGCCTCCTGCAACAATCAGCTCATTGTGAGAGGATGAGGGGAAGCGTTTCTTTTCTGCCCTCCTTCCCATTGCCCTCCCCAGCCAGGCAGCCCCCGTGCAGCGTTGGTGGCAATGCATTTGTGAGGGGAGGGACCACACGTGGGTTTGCCCCACCAAATCCCTGCAGCTGGGATGGGAGGGAAGGATGAATGTGCGAGCCGAGGCTCAGAGGACGATGATGTAAAGCTGCCTCTGTTCTCTGTGTTTTTGGCTGAGCATCAGCTGAGAAGAAAAGAAAACATGTGCTGGGCAGAGACACGGCAGAGCAGGGTTTGTGTCCCTGAGCACATGCCGGGGTGCCTGACCCCTGCGCTGGGAGGCTGCAGTTCATTTGCACAAGGTCATTATGGTGGGGCAAAGTATGGAGAGGGCCAGTTCCACATCAAGCATCACTTTGGCCCCTAAGCGCCTGTGTGACAGCCCCAATTTCATCTAGAATCGGTTGCTTAATGCTTGAAGGGAGATGTTTATTCCTGCTTGAAGCATGAACAGCTTTGGTTTGTGTGATATTCCTGCAGGTCTGTCCTGGGCAGCTCCTGACAGCAGTAATCCATCAGCTGAGACCTGGGTGAAGACATGCCAAGCCATTCCTCTGGCTGTGGCTTCCCATTAGTCCATTTAACCTTGGACTTGCCTTCAGAAACACAGGGCCTGGGAAGGCTCCAACGTGTGAAATCTCCCCTCTTCCCTTGGGCTCCTTAAATTGGCCTGCCAATTCTCTGTTCACACACACCTTCTTGCCGGTGTCCCTGGAGCAGAGGCAAACCATCTTTTCCCTTTGTGGAAAGGAGCAGTGTCTCCATTTGACTCCTCCGAGGCCGTTCTGGGCAGGAGGGCTAACTGCAGGGCAAGTGGAGATTTCTCCAGCTCGGCGCGGATGGATGGTGGCAGCAGGCATCTTGCTCTTCTCATTTAGCAGAACTCGAGATGACGGGGTTGCCCCCTGCAGTGCTAGGAGCTGTATTGTCTGTAAGACAGACAAATCCTTGCCTGAAGAGATTAAAGTCTAAATGAGGAAGAGCTAGCAAGGGGGAGGGCAGTTAAGCGCACAGGTGTGCCACTTCAAAGGTCAGAAGCAGCACAGGACTGAAATCCTGATTTTTCTAACTCGATTCAGTGCTCTGTCTGCCACAGCATGTGAGCTTTTGTCCCCCAAAGCTAACCAGACCTTCGTAAGCAGGTTCTGCCTTTCTCTGAGGATGCTGAGAGTTGCCCGATTCAGCAGTGTTTGACAGCATGTTGGAAAGGGCAAAAAGAACCTGCTTGAGCGTAACTGCTCCTAGGCATGTTCTTGGCTTTGCCCTTTTGATGTGGTCCTGGAGCATCTCTCCTGGAAGGTGCTGCTCTGGGAGTGCAGCACAGCGTTGGGAGGACTGTAGAGTCAGTCCCTTGCTATTGCAGGCAACTGCGTCAGTTAATCTCTCTCCTAATCCGATCAAGCTTCATTTTGGGAGTGCTCAGGGTTTTGTTTTCCTTGCTACTCCTTCTGGGAGGCTGTTCCAGAGCTTTGTTTTTCTGGCTGGAAACCTTTTAATGCTACTCATGGCTAGCTGATACCTTGTTCTCATGCCAATGTTTTCCTTCAGCTTAAATGAAAGGCAGCTACAATTAAAGAGCACTTATCTCAGTTCCAGGGCTCTAGAGTTAAGGGTTCTAAATCCAGGTCTTGAGATGGTCTCTCTGTAAACTGTTTGCATTCAGCAGTATATCAGTTGTATCTCCCAGTGTTTTATTTCATCCCTCTGAGAAGGCACTGCTCCAAAGCACCTGCTCTAGTGTTCTGTTAACTTGCTTCTGTGTCTCTTCCAGAGAAGTACATGGAGTTTGACCTGAACAACCAAGGCGAGATTGGTGAGTGACTCAGGGATGCTCTGCTGGAAAAACAGCAGCTTGCTGAGGCGGCGTCTGCTGCTTCCCTCTGCACTGACGTTGCAGCAGAGGCAAACCATGTCCGGCCTTGCTTGGTTCTTGATCTCCAGCCAGGGGCTTCCTTGGCCCTCCAGCCCCTGCCTCTCGGATTCCTTAGCCTCTCCTTAGCCTCCTTCAAGATCTAAGCTCTTCTCAGTTCTGTTCTCCTCCTGAGTTTCAGCTTAGCTCCTCCACTTTTCTGCTCTAAATGCTTTTTATCTTTTCCTCCTTTTTTTTCTTTTCTTTTTTCACTGAGGCCACCTTTTCAATCCTCATCATTTCCAGAGCTGGGAAGCTGCAGTGCTTGGACAATCCTGAGTTTTGCCTGGCTCTGGGCAGCAGCTGTATAAAACCATGAACAATTCTAGCGCAGAGAAGCTCTTTGCTTTGCTGGGAGGGGAGCAGAGGGAAGCAAGGGACTTGGATGTGAGTCTGGCTCAGCTGAGTGGCCCTGGTTTGGGCCCAAAAAGCACAAATTACATAAAGATCAAGCCTTTTGCAGGCCTGGAGCTGAGGCTGAAGTGTAATCACTTGCATGCTGTGCCCTTCCAGGAGGCTGCTGCCTCGTTCCCCTCCTCCACCAGCCCTTGAGCTGAAGTAAAGCCTGTGGGGAGCTGGAGGAGCCTGACTCAGGCTGCGCTGCCTTTTCCGGGAGGGAAGGGGCCGCAGGTCTCAGCGGGCAGCAGAGCAATGGAAGGAAATGGCCTGTGGCGATGGGCAGGGACCCTGCTCCCCGCAGCCTGTTTGTCTCTGGCTTTAACCCCAGCACTGCTTCCCTCCTCCCCGTCCTTGTGATTCTTTGCACCACACTCCAAGCTAGAGAGCAGTGTCCCCACGTGTCTGTGCAGCGCTTCTGTGCCTGTGGGGCTTTTATCTCGAGCTGCGCAAATGGGGAGAGATGCTCCATGCTGGGTGGTGCAGCAGTGGGCTGTACTGGGAGGCTTCTCTTGGCCTTCAGCAACAGTTCAGTGTTGTCAGCCCCAGAGCCTGCAGGTGAGGTGGTCTGAGGTGGGAACTCATGCCTGTGTCCCTAATGTTGTTCTGTGCTCAGTGTGGTCACCTCTCAACAGCACCGATTGCCTTGCTCCTGCAGATTTGATGTCTGTCAAAAGGATGATGGAGAAGTTAGGGGCTCCGAAGACCCACCTAGAACTGAAAAAGATGATCTCCGAGGTGACTGGAGGTGTTAGCGAGACCATCTCATACCAGGACTTTGTCAACGTGATGCTTGGGAAACGCTCCGCTGTGCTTAAACTGTGAGTGTCCCTGGGAGGGAGTGGGGGAAACGCAGGACCAGAGCTCCACCAGAAGTTGATCTGCCTGGTGGAGCTGTGCATGCCTGGTGTTCGTGGAGAGGAGATGAGGACCCTTGTGAAGGGAGGGTCTGCAAGGAGATATGAGAGTGTGTTAGAGCCTGTGTCTGGGCTGAGCAGCAGGGAGCACTCGCAGCAGCACTGCCTGCGGTGTGTTTGCGCAGGCTTCCTCCCCTGAGCTCCCTGTGGAGCCGTTCTGCCCCTTTGCTGAGGGTGTGCAGGCACTCGGCATCACGGGACTTTCTGTCTCTTCCCTGTGGCTCCTGCTGGCTTTTGGGGACACGGGCTTCCCCTGTGAATGGCAGCAGGATGTGAGCAGTGAATGGTGGTGCTGCCAACACCAGCAGTGCTAGCTCCTATTTCCCACAGGATGTTCCCTCCCTGCCTGATTTTGGGGAGTTGGGCAGTGGACGGAGGGACGACACATGCTTGAAACAGCTGGCTTGGGCTGGGGGAGGTTTTCTGTGCTACAGGCTGCCAGCACCAGCCTCCCACGGCCCCCTCTGCCCTCTCAACAGGACTCCGAAAGTCTTGCTGTAACAAATGGCTTCTGAACACTTGCTTGGCTCCATCTCCACCCCGTTAAAGCCTGGCTTTTCCTTTCACAGCCACAGAGACTGGCCTTGCTTTTGTGTCTGTAACCACCATGAATAGGAGCTGCTCCTGTCCATCCCCCTTGCCGCTTTCTGGAGGCAGCTTTAGAAACGCAGCCAACTTCCAAGGCAGGTTGGGAGGAAGGATCCTGCTCCCATGTCTCACGTGGTCCCTCTAAGGGACCCCCACTGAGTGTCCTATGTCTGTGTGTTGGGATGCTCCTCTTCCAAGCACACACAGACTTCAGACACTCCTGCTCTTCCTTTCTTTCTTCATGGAAGTAGGCTGAGCCTGCAGCCAGTCCTGTATCTTTCATCCTTCCTCCCAACTACAGCAGCTTTCACAGATGGGTCCCTTCTTTTGCTAACAGACATCCCTTTGTTTATTGAACTCTTTAGAGCAGGAGCAGAAATGTAAAACTTGCCTCAAGAGCAGCGCAGCCCTTTGATCCAGTGTGGCAGCTGGCATTCCCAGCGTAGCTGCAGTCCTCGGGGAGGAAGACAGTGCTAGTGGTTGCAAAATGCTTGGGATTCTTCTAGCCACTGCCTTGCTCCTTGCCTCGGCCCTCTTCCCTGGCTGGAATTGCTGTTGCTTGCTCAGTGTTGGCTTTTGAATGTTCTGCTGTGTGGTTATGTATGAGGTGGGCCAGGGATGGTATTTGCTTTTATGCATGAGGAGAACTTGGCGTGCAGTGTGTGCCCAGGGGATTTCGGAAGTAGCTGTCTAAATAAAATGTGCTAATCCTCTAGGCTCTGAGAGGAAAACTAGGAGAGGCTTTGGGAACCCACTCCTGGAAGGTGCTGGAAAAGCGAAGGTGCTGGAAAAGCAAAGGTGCCTGCCAGGCTGGCAGCACTGCCCTCTCATGGCTTTCCCTTCTCTATTAATTATCAGATGCCCTTTGCACAGGAGGCAGATGCTAGTTTTCAGCAGATAAAATAATCCTACCCCCAATGATGGGCAAAGCTGCGCTTTTTTTCATTGGTATTATCTGTTGTGTTTTGCAGGGTCATGATGTTTGAAGGAAAAGCCAATGAAAGCAACCCAAAACCTTCGGGTCCGCCTCCAGAGAGAGACATAGCAAGCCTCCCTTGAAGAGGACAGGCTGAAAAATTAGCACTGTTTGCTTTGCTGGTCTGTAACAGAGGTTACCTCTGCTTTGTAACTCTTTACTGTGGACAGTCCTAGTTTTCAACTAACCTGCCTTAGAGGAACTGCAAGGGAAGCTGGAGACCCCCGGATCACGTCTTTCTGCTGCATTCCTTAGCCAACTCGAGTTGTTAGACAGAAGCTGTAGCACCAATTGTAATGGGAGACCAAAAAAAATAATAATCCTGTGATCTAACTCTTTCCTCTGCCCTTCCTGCATGTCTCAGACGAGGAGCTACTTTCCTCCCAGCATATGGATTCAGAGCTGTGCTCGTCGCAACAGGTTCCTGAAGGGCCTCGCTGCCAGACATTGAGCATTTCTCTGGCAGTGCCCCAGACAGCACCTTCACGGGTGCAAGGAAATAAGTGCCTTCACTGCTCCGTCTGACACTTCCTGACTTTTAGACTAGTTCTTCCCCTCCTGACCTCACTAAAACCCAAGTTGGGCTCCCTGCTCTGGGGCTAGGTGAATGTGGGAAGGTGTGTGGACACCAGAGGTCTGCCTGCAGGGTCTTTAAGCTTGGAGGCGGGCATGGCTGACGGCAGGGACATCTCCTGTCCGCTCTGTGGCTTCATCCTGCAGTCAGATCTCAGTGGGTCCAACATGAGCCACTGCAAGAGAGTATGATTAAAGCTACCGTAGGGGCCCCCTCCCTGATAAATCTCCGAGCTGGATGGGCGGTTGTCTGTCCTGTCCATCATGGGCAGAAACAAGGCTGCTGCTTTGCCTTTGCAGCCCCTCGGGGAGGCCTAGGGGAAGCAAAAGGCAGCTGGGTGACTAAACTGCGAGCCCTGCCAGACCAGTGGCAGATGAGGATCTGTATTCACGCAGCTGCTCTGCCTCTCTGATTTTTTGCGGATCTCCCCATATGTGTGTCAGCTTGGCTCCCTGGGGCTATCGGGTACATTTTCCTGACGGATGATTCTTCAAGTTTGCAAAATAAGAATAGTTTTAAATGTGGAGTATGAGCTGGTGCAGCTGGGACCATGCTACCCACGCTCTGGTTACTGTGGCGATTCTTGCTCCGTACACAATTTCTGGAATCCAGATGTTT
>NW_009730576.1:11973-13729 GCF_000703405.1 Apaloderma vittatum
TTTTTTTTAAATCATGGTTTAATAAATAACTTTTAAAGGAAATACAGATGATTGTTCCTGCCAAAGGCTGCATTTTTAAATAAAAAAACCATGTTCTGACTACCGTTTGCATGAAAACCAAAACTGTAACGGAGAGAAAAAGTATGAGCAAAAAGCAGTACCGGTCTACTTTAAGGACTGAAAATAAATTTTCTGAAGCTACACTGTGAAATCATGGTTTAATAAATAACTTTTAAAGGAAATACAGATGATTGTTCCTGCCAAAGGCTGCATTTTTAAATAAAAAAACCATGTTCTGACTACCGTTTGCATGAAAACCAAAACTGTAACGGAGAGAAAAAGTATGAGCAAAAAGCAGTACCGGTCTACTTTAAGGACTGAAAATAAATTTTCTGAAGCTACACTGTGTGCCAGTGTATTTAGTTTAGCTGCCCTGAACTCTGTGCACATGATTGGTTGCAAATTAAGTGAGCTGGCTTCCAAGCCTGTTAATATAAACCCTTAAATAGATCCTAGAGATAGGTTTGGATTGTGTTGATCTGATCTCTATCTGTAATGCCTGACTAAATGCCATGGAGTTTGTCAGGAAATGTAGAGGCTACCTCCTGAAGGCTGGCTTTATTCTGACTTGCTGAAAGAAAGCAGCTGGTGGTGCTTGTTTTAAGGAAGAACTTGTTTATCAAGAGCAGACACTTGTACTGCTTCTCTTGAAAGAGTATTTTCTTTTTTTTCATCCTCTGCTCTTGAAGCAATTGCCTGAGGTTCTTGTCTGATGTGCGTTATCAAAATGGATACCAGATTTCCTGAGGGAATGAATGGGTATACTTTTTCCATGTGTTCCTCAAAAGGACAGAATTGCCCTTAGATCAGAGCCCTGTGTCTGCTTTCTGCTGCCTGTTAGCCTCTGGGAATGCACCTGCTTTTTCTGGGCTGTGTGTGTTAAATCTGTTGTTTCGTTAGAAAATAAAGGGAGCGTATTTACACGAGGGAAATTTGGATGTGGTTTGCCACAGTTCAGGTCACTGCCCAAAGCCATCGCTGTTTTGTCTCTGTGGAAATCCTTGTCCTTCTAGTCCCGGTAAAGAGAATCACAACCTGCTAAAGCTGGAAGCAGCCCTTTTCAACATGTCCTTGTCCTCACAGGACTGCCTGCTAAGGTGAGAGACCCGCTGTGCTGGCACTCTGAGGAGGAGCTGAACCCCCGAACTCGAGGCAGGAGGGGGCAAGGAAAGAAACCCAGGTCCTGCTTTCACCAAAGAAAGCACAGGCTGCTGTTCTGGGGCCCAGGGGCACAGCAAGGCTGTCCCTGCTCCCAGAGGGGCCATCTCTCCAGCTCAGCTGCACCAGCTGGAGGTTTCCAGCGTCGGACCACTGCGGTTCCCAGTCAGGGAGCAGGATTTGCTTAGAGCTGCGGCGATACTGGATCTTCGCTGTGGGAAAAACATCAAAGCCCTTTGCCGTGCAGTCATGGAACGGGCTGGAAGAGACCTCTAGAGCTCATGTAGTGCAACCCCCTGCAGGGAGCAGGGACAGCTTTAACCGGAGCAGGTTGCTCAGAGCCTCGCTGAGCCTGACCCTGACTGTCCCCAGGGATGGGGCCTCCACATCCTCCCTGGGCAACCTGGGCCAGCGCTTCACCGCCCTCATGGCAAAGAACATTCTAAGGCCCTGACATCTAACCTGAGTCTACCCCCCTCTAGTTTAAAACCGTTGTCCCCGTCCTATCGCTGCAGGCCCCGGTGAGCCAAGGGCTGAG
>NW_009730577.1:0-992 GCF_000703405.1 Apaloderma vittatum
AGCCAAGGCCTGGGTGGTCCCATAAAGCAGTTCCTCCAGCCCCCACACCCAGGGCTGCCCGCGACGCGGGTCCCCGGGCAACGTCAGGAGGGGCCAGGGAGCAACCAGGGCTCGCTCTCCCCTCCAGAAAGGCCCAAGCTTGGAGTCACGCTCCCCCCAGCTCTGCTGATGGGCCACGGAAGCTCTCTGCCTCCTCTACCAAGCAATGCCACCACAAGGTGACCCTGTCTCTGCAGGGGACAACAGAGCTCCCTCACTTCTGGTGACACCCCTTGGTGGTCTGGATGGACCCGTTCCTGGCCAGGCCACCCCCTCTTCGCTGCTCGAGGGGCACAGAGCTGGTCACTCCCTCCAGGAGACCGAGGACAGCAAGATGTTGGCCAGCCGGCACACCCAGCCCCTTTCAACCTCTCTTCCAGGGATTATCCTTCAGCTGGGACAGCAAACAGCTCCAGGGACACGTCCACGGCCAAGCCACGTGCCCACGTGGTTCAGCTCCCGCTGCAGCTTTGCTCAACCCTTCACAACCCGCACAGGGGCTCCAGGGGGTAAAGAGCAGCCAGAGCTTGGCTGTTGCACCCGAGAATGATTTTGCTCAGGAGGAACCTCCCAAGTCTCGAGCTGAGGCTCCTGCTCACACAGCAGTGAAAGGATGGCTGCCCCTCGCTCAGAGCTTGAAAATCCCCGAGGACAGACAGACAGACATCGCTGCTCCAGGTGCCAGGCCCACGGCTGTCCCACCCCCCTTCTTCTTCTCCCATCCTGCATCTCGGAAGCTCCAGTTTGGGACATGTGGCACCACCAAAGGTGGCCCTTCAGGACGTGACAACCTGCTTTTAGCCCCCAGCCTCCTCTCAGCAAGGCGAGTCCAGCCTCGATCTCCCCTCGTCAGCTTCATGACCCCACACCCAGGAGAGATCAACAGTCACCCAGAAACTGCTCCCCAGTTCCTCCACATCCCCTCTTTACCGGGGGCCACCCAGCCACAGCCA
>NW_009730577.1:1162-1385 GCF_000703405.1 Apaloderma vittatum
ACGGACTGTTCACAAGGTCTCCAGTCAGTCGCGCTCAGGCCCCCAGCCAAGCTTTACCCGGCGCACGGCAGAGCAGGATCTCATCTTCCACTTTATTTCAAAGTTTAAAAGTTTGCTAAAAAAAGACAACACCCAACTTGGTACCGGTTACAAACGTCTGCGAATACAAACCCCCAAACCACGTGAAGAACATGGGTCTCACCTCCAGAGCCCTCCTGTCCCC
>NW_009730577.1:1521-1783 GCF_000703405.1 Apaloderma vittatum
GAAGTCATCAGCTTTAAAGGTTACCAGCAGCAAGGAGTGAAGATCCCAGCCCCTCTTGCAGCCAAGGACGGTGAAACCACCACGTTGCTCGTTGGTTCCCACCAGAAGAACTGCCCAGGCTGTCTGTGGTGTCTGGAGATCACCTCACTCCAGCTCCCGGTCCTTACAGGGACCTTTCCAGCCACTTCACAGCTCCCGCTCTGGGCCCAGACAACAGCCAGGAGGAGCTTTTAGCTGGTGCAGCTGTCAAAAGAGGACCTGA
>NW_009730577.1:1837-2087 GCF_000703405.1 Apaloderma vittatum
TCTTGTCCTCTTTGCCCGCCCAGGAAAGCTCCGACTTCTGCTTCAGGACGGAGCAGAGCTGAGACTCGTACCCACTGTCCCTCACGTTGACATGCGTCCTTTGCAGCAAGTCCCTGTCCACGGGCTGGATCCTGCCCTCCTGGACCCCCGACAGCGTGGAGAGCAGCTGGACGTCCCAGTCTGACTCGGAAGAACTTTCGCTGAAGTCGTGATCAGCCTGGGCCTCAGTTGGAAGAGGCTGAAGGAGCCG
>NW_009730578.1:0-242 GCF_000703405.1 Apaloderma vittatum
GCTTCATTTTCGGGCGTGAAACCCCTCCACCTGCAGTGTTGGGATGTTTCCCGGCTCCTCTCCCCCTCAGGCTTTATCCAACGTGCCGCCCTTGAGGAATTATTTTTTGGAGGAGGAGAACTACAAGAGCATCCAGCGCCCGCCCGGCGACATCATGTTCCTGCTGGTGCAGCGTTTCGGGGAGCTCATGAGGAAGCTGTGGAACCCCCGTAACTTCAAAGCCCACGTCTCTCCCCACGAGA
>NW_009730578.1:300-1685 GCF_000703405.1 Apaloderma vittatum
GAGGGGAGGAGGAAGGTGGGAGATGGTGGTGGGAGGTGGATGAGTGAACCTGGCTTCTCACTTCCCCCGATTTTTGATTCTCTCTGGTTTTTAGGGGACGGGGTGGACTTCCTCTCCTGGTTCCTCAACGCGCTGCACTCGGCCCTGGGCGGCACGAAGAAGAAGAAGAAGAGTGAGGAGAGGGCGATGAAGGCCCCTTGTTCCCTTGGGGTGATGCTGGTCACCCACCACCCCCACTCACCGTCTTTCTGTCCCCGCAGCCATCGTCACCGACGTCTTCCAGGGCTCCATGCGCATCTTCACCAAAAAACTGCCCCACCCGGATCTGGTGAGTCCGTGATGGGGCAAAACCGGGGGAAATCTTGCCCCTGTGGGGGTTTGCTGAGCCCCGTGTCCTACAGCCGGCCGAGGAGAAGGCGCAGCTCCTGCAGAACAGCGAGTACCAGGAGATGATGGTGGAATCCACCTTCATGTACCTGACGCTGGACCTTCCCACCGCGCCGCTCTACAAGGACGAGAAGGAGCAGCTCATCATCCCCCAGGTGCCCCTTTTCAGCATCTTGGCCAAGTTCAACGGCGCCACCGAGAAAGAGTACAAGACCTACAAGGAGAACTTCCTCAAGCGATTCCAGCTCACCAAGCTGCCTCCCTACCTCATCTTCTGCATCAAGCGCTTCACCAAGAACAACTTCTTCGTGGAGAAGAACCCCACCATCGTCAACTTTCCCATCACGTAAGGCGGAACTCCCGGGCGGGTGCTTTGGGTCTCTGTTTTCCTCTCCCTGCGCCGTGTTCGGGCTTTGTAGGAATCCGGGAGGGGTTTGAAAGTATCCGGGAGAGGTTTGAAAGGATGCGGGAGGCGTTTGTAGGAATCTAGGAAAGGCTTGAAAGCACACAGAAACAGTTCAAAGGTGTCTGGGAGGAATTAATAGATATCTAGGAGGGGTTTCTAGACAGCCAGGAAGGGTTTGAAGGTATCTGGGAGGGGTTTGTGGACTTCTAGGAGGGGCTTGAAGCCATCTAGAGTGGGTTTATAGGCAACCAGGAAGGGTTTGAAGGCATCTAAAAGGGGTTTGTAGGTATCTAGAAAAGTTTGGCAGTATCTAGGAGGGGTTTGTAGAAATCCAAGAAGGATTTGTAGACATGCAGAGAGGATTTGAAGGCATCTGCAGGGGTTTCAAGGCATCTAGGAGGGGTCGGAAGGCATCTAGGAGGAGTTTGAAGGTGTCTGGGAGCAGTTTCAGGGCATCTGGGAGGGGTTTGAAGGCATCTAGAAGGGATTTGAAGGCATCTGGGAGGGGTTTGAGGGCATCTGGGAGGGGTTTGAGGGCATCTGGGAGGGGCTTGAGGGCATCTGGGAGGGGTTTGAGGGCATCTGGGAGGGG
>NW_009730579.1:0-212 GCF_000703405.1 Apaloderma vittatum
TGGGGCCGGCGCTGGTACCGGCGCTGTTGGGGGTTGCCGAGCGGTGCCTGCGCAGCACCAGCCCCGCTTGTTTATTATGGTGCTGGGAGGCACAGCCGGGACAGCTGCCCCCGGAGCCGTGTTCCCGGCCAGCCCCGGGGCCAGCGGCTCAGCTGGGGCACTGGGGGTGAAGGAGGAGGGGGCTGTGTCCGCCGCTGTTGGGCTGGCTGGAA
>NW_009730579.1:243-11479 GCF_000703405.1 Apaloderma vittatum
TCAGCGGTGGTGGCTGTCCGCCGCTGTTGGGCTGGCTGAACACCAGCCTACCCCGGGAAGCGGAGAACACCTTTGCTTGCGGCCACAGCTTTTGCTTTGCCTGTTAAACTGTCTTACCTCAACCCAGAGTTTTGGCATGCCTACCCTTAGGATTCTTTTCCTCATCCCACTGGGGGGTGAGCAAGTTCAAGTGTGCAGTTTTCAGCGGTGTGTCAGGGTTAGGAACAGCAGGTTAGTAAGCATTCTATGAAGTAATGCTGGTGTAAGGTTTTTTAAACTTTATTTTTTCATGTTGCTAGTCGCAGACCATGAATGTTTCTCTACCCAGTTCTTGGTACACTTAGCGAAGGCTCTTGCTGTTTCAGAGTTTCCAGCATCTTCTGGAACTTGAGGTTATGGAATGAAATACAATTCAGCGGTCAATTCTTCTTGACCTTTGTGTTATCGTCAGTTGGTCTAAATGTTGGGAGTTATATGATACTGCTGCTGAAAAGCATTTGCAGACTACAGTAGAGCTAAGCTCAGCACTAGCTCTGTAATTCCCAGAAAACAAGACTTCCTCATGTTTGGCATCAAAACTTACTCCAGGTTAGTTTCTAACACTTGCGTTCTGGCCACTTGTTTGACTAAGTGTGTGTTACTTTGGAAACAGGATATACGGGGGGAAAAGGTGGTTGTTCTGTGTGTGCAGTTCAGGTGTGTGCCTGTAAATACTGCTGCACAAAGCCTTTGTTTTATGGGGCTGTGTAATGTTGTTACTGAAGTGGGTACTTGCTACTGAAGTGGTACTTGGTACTTTTTTTTCCAGCAAATTAGCTGTGCATAATGGAAGAAATGTATTTGACATGAAAGTCAAGAACATGATGGTATTACTTCTTTTTTAAGTAAATTCCGCAGATAAAAGTGTTATGTATTATGTTGCAGGGGTGATACAAAGACGGCAGGAAAGTCAGTATTAACTGTTAGTTCTGTCTTGTGGATGTTTGGAAATGCTGAGACAGGTTGAAGTCAGGCGGGCTCTGGTTTTTGAAGGGGTGTTGATAGTTTCTGGCAACCCACAGCCCCCACGGAGGCAACGCGGCTCCCTGGGGTGGAGCCGGGGTCCCTGAGGACAGCGCTGCCTGTCACCGGGGTTGTGCATTCGGGGAGGGGTATTGGAAGGCCGAGGGTTCGTTCTTGTGCGTGCAGGTCCCGAAGTGCTGGGCCAGGCCTCGGCTCTGCACTGCGCGAGGTTTGTGCCCGCCTCGCATAACGTGTGGTTAATTGCATCGAGTCAGGAACCTGAGAGCCTTCTGGTTTTGGTGATTAAAGAGCTCATGTGTGAAGAAAGGGTGCAAATTCCAGGCTCTGCAAAAATGAGGATTAATTTTATAGTAACAAACTCCCAGCTGTATTCTGTCCCTGCTGTTTCATTAAACAGGAGCTGCGGTGTCATCTCCTCCTCCTTGGGCAGGAGAGAACATAAACATGGGGGTGTGCTCATCTCAGAGGAACTCAGATGGCTTTTTCTGCAAATGCAAATAGTGTGGAATTGCTAGAAGGGGAGTGTGAAACAAACAAAACCCCAGCTTTCCAAAACTTGTTTGCAAGTTACACATTGTAAATAATTGCAGTGTGGTACTGGGCATTTAGTGTAACTATTTAATAATAACTACTGCAGTCATCATTAACACGAGACCTGGATCTAACATTTGCACTCCCTGTGTTAGGGCTTGTTTTGTCCTTCTCTCGTGATTTATTTTGAATTACTTTCTGTACAGTCCCTCCTAGAGGTCAGGTGTGCAAAGTGCACCAGAGCCGTGGCCAAGGGCTCAGGAGAGCAGAGCTGGCATCAGGGCTCAAGTCCTGTCCTCCGGGGCCTGGAGATTGTCTGGTTAGAGAGGAGCTTCCCCAGGGGTGCAGAAAAATCTTAAAATGCCACACGTCACAGAACAGACTTCATTTCTTTGACAAAACCCTCGCAGCTTAATGGTATTTAAAAAAAAAGAACAACAAAGGCCCTTTTAGTAAGAATTTAAAAGCATTTTATTGATTGTTGTCCTATAAAATCCTACAAGTCTTTAATTCCTGAAGAACTGTGTCCAACAATAGGAAAAATGAAAAATGTCTTTAAAAAACATTACAGCATGTTTGGAAAAACTAGATATGAAAAATATATACACTGTATTAAAAAAATCTGAATAAAATTAATGTCTGGATTTATACATTCAGTTATGTGTTAAACATCTGTCTGTGTACAATAAAATCTGTTAAAATATTAGCACTATTTTTACTACTTTAAATAAGTCTTCAATTTACAGTTTCACTACTATTTTATCAGTCTATTTATAAATTAATTTACAAGGTTGTGTAACCACTGTCAGCCTGTCATGGTAATTATTTTTGTTTAGAATTACTGCCTTCCTAATATACTTTAAATTGTTACAGAGATACATCTCTATTAACACCCAATTCAGTACAAATGGAATCAACATATTACAGCGTATAAAATAACGTACAGCCCCTTTAAAAAAGAAAGCCTTTGTACTACACGTTTGTCTCGTGTTTTTACTGAACTTGTATTCTACCCTGCTGAGGTACCAGCTGGTCGTGAAAAAGGTGAGGATTTTTATAATACAGACTCACAGCTATATACAGAAAAGATGCACTGAAATTACTTCATTTTTTGAGTGCGTTTTGTTCACAGAACATTAAGTGGTGATTTCTTGTTGTGACATTCCCAAGCTAAGCTGCAGCTGCAGCAGTCTCGCAGGTGGTGTGAGAGGAGCACGTGTGAGCAGCACCGACGGGAGCTCTTCCGGGAGCAGCAGGGCCCGAGCACGATTTTCTCTCTCCTCACCTCCTGCCAGCAGCACCCTGGGACACCATCGCATCCCGCTGCACTTACCCCTGACAGACACAGGGTAATCAAGGTTCTGAGCTGTCTGCTTCCACGTGTTTCCTCGGTCTTACCCTTTCTACAGACAGTGGAGATGAGAAGAACCGGCACCTTAACAAAATTCTACAGGTTTTCTCCTGTTTCTTTTTGTCTGTGGGTTCAACATGACACTAACAATGGCTAAAGATGTAGGTAAACTGAAGTTCAGTTGAACTTTTTGCCTCCACAGAAGGAAATAATCAATCTCCTCTAATACAGAAGAGCAAAATTACAATAAAACCAAAGTATTTTATGTTTTTTGCAGTCCTCATCAAAAGCCTTGCTCCAAAACACTAACAGTATGAAGACCTAGGTAAAACACAGGAGGGAAATTAAAACTAAATGGGACACATTCCCAGCAGTGCCACCACTTTTTCAGAGTGGTGCTAAGACAGGATCATCCGCATCGCAGATCTGCAGTTTAGTATCTTTCTTGCTTTCAAGAATCCTCTCGCCAGGGCAGCACTAAAAGAAGTCTGAGCTGCCCGAGTGCATAACGCACCCTGATAAAAAACACCAGGATTCTGCCCTGAGCTTGTGTGAGCTTTTCTAACATCGAGCAGGGAGCTCATTACTTCTTACCAAGCCTGGGTCCCTCCTGGGCTGGTGCTGGAGAGGCAGTCCTTTATGCATTAGAGCGCTGGTTGGTTTAGTTCAGGGTACACACAGATATTTTGACACAACGGCGAAGCGTTCCCCATTAACGTACTCGCTGGTTTCCTAGCCGGAGGAAAGCCCCAGTGTCAATGTTAGCTCAGTGAACTGGGTGAGCGTCTGGTGCTCAGCGTCCTATGCGGACTGCTGCGCGGAGTTCAGCTGCTGGAAGAAAGTCAAAATGCTCGAAAACAGCCGGGTGTCAGAATACGTAACGAGGCAGGGACGGAGAACTACAGTCAAAACTGAAGTCAGAGTCAAAAAGATGCGGAGCTGATCTCCAGGGCCTAGGAAAAAAGTTTCAGTTGAAATCTGCTGAGAGCCCTGCACATACAAAGCAGTGTCACACACACCAGTGCTGTGTTCAGATTTCTCTCATCAGTGACCCGTGTTCCAGGCGAGCGGTGCGGCATGCAGCCGTGCCCCGCTGGCAGCAGGTAGCGCAAATCCCGCGGCACGAACCGCCTACACGTTGGTTTCAAGTCCGAGCAAGCGTCCCATCCGCTCCATGTTCTTGTCAATCGTGGCACGACACGTGATTTCTTTAGCACACTCCAAGGGAAACCAACCTCTTTCGCCGTCCCGCAACCGTTCCCCCTCATACCAACCTGCAGGAGGAAAAGACGAGTAACAAAAGCTTTTCAAGTCACAGTAAAGCCATTTTGTCAGAACCGTGTGTCAGCTGCATCTACTCATGACACACATTATTCACAACAAAGGTAAATATATAAAGTACCACACTAAGACAGTACCAGATTATTTTGTTTTACACAGGCATACTAGGAACAAAATAATAAGTGAAAATTAATATTACATTAAACCGGGGTATTAAGTTTTCATATTGCAACTCAAATATAGTTTGAAGTAATTTAGTATTACAATCCAAAGCAAGCAGTGCTACACAATTGATAGGATATTTGATTTCATATGGAATATTGAGTAATATCATTAGGTTATAATTTAATACTTCAAGTCCTGACAACTACAAGCATCACTGAGTCAGCCCATCCTGACAGCAGCAGCATCACTTGCGTGTTCCAGCAAGAATCAATTTTGGTCTTGGGGTGCTGCGGAAGACATAAACAAAAGCCCTGTGCCAGGCCCCTGCCCAGAGCAGGCAGCGCAGCTCAGTGCTAACGGGTGTTTCTCACACACATCTTGTTCTGGTGCTACAGTGTCTGTACTCTAAAAATAGGCAGTTCCGTATTTTAGGACATTTCATGTGTCCAAAGCAGCCAGCACGTGCTTTCCACAGCTCTTTGTCTGTATGAATGGTGATGGGCAGCGAGTTACTTTGATCATCAGTTGCTGAACAGGGGCTGTCCTTTAGGGACACGAGGAGAAGTGCTCCCAGGCCTCCTGGAAGCTAAACCTTCATTCATCGTACGGCCACCGCCCATGGGAAACACACAGTTGTAGCTGGCTGCACCTGCAGTGCTGCCGCAACGTTCTCACTCACCGTCATTCACTTTTTGATAAACCAGAACAACATCAGCAACTTGAAGGGACAGTTCATCTGACTGCTTTGCTGTGTACGTCCTGATGATCTCTACCTGAGTCAAAGCTGTGGAAGAAATAAGCCAGGCTGAATTAAACAACTCACCTAACAAAACATTTTTTAGTAAAAATAAAAAAAATATATATACACACACACTATTTTTAAATAGCCATTTTAGAGTTTACTCCCCAAAACCACAAACCCAAAGGAGGAAGCAAATTCTACAAATGGCTTCCTACCTGCGTGGTTACCCACAAACTTGGATAAGAGTATAATGGGAGCAGCTTTGCTTGTTTGCTGCCATTGAAATAACCTGAGTTCACGCCTGCGAACAGAAGCTGCTGTGCAGTGGCACAAGAACACTGCGCAGGGCGCGCTGCCGAGGGGACGGGGCAGCGCGTTCCTGTTCTCCGAGCAAAGCTGCAGGAGCCGCTCGCTGGAACTTACTTGTCCTGTCGGTTTTCTGCCCGGCTCGGTCCCGTCCGAGCGCTGTGATCCAGCGAGCTCTGTCACTCCTGCGAACCGCAAAGACAAAACCCTCGTTACGCGCCCTTGACAGTGGTCAAGACTACTCCCCTCTTCAAGATTCTGTATTTAAATTTTTCCCTCTTTGTTATTGGGTAATGAAAACAAAACTAAAGCTCCTTTCTCCAAATATGGCCAGAAGGTGTGATACTACTTCTAATGATACATTATTCAAACATACCTATTTTAAGCAGGCTGGATTAGGGAAAAAACAAAGCAAAAATGGGAGCTATTGGCACAACATCCTAAAAATAAATAAAGGTATAGAAGTAATGCAGGTGAACTACTTTGCTGCAACTAGTAGTAGGAAAAAAAAAAAATCCATCTACTGTAGAAAGCATCTGAATGTAATACAACAATTTAAGTAATATAACACCAACAGGTTTCCTGTAAGAACTTTCTGCAACGTGCACATAGAGTGAGGGGAAAGAGAGAGAAACTCAAGTTTCTCGGTCCCTCAGGAGGGCACATTTACGTGTCCTGATGTGTTGGAGTTGGGAAATCTGAGAGTCAGCACAAGTAAGGACCCAACAAAAGCCTAAATCAGTCACTTGTATAACACAGGGAAAACCTAATTCCAGATGCCATGTGTCAGTATTGCCGAGGGGAGCAGAATTACCTGGGTTCTAAGTAAATACAGTAAATAATCACAAAAGTGTGAATTACTGACAACTGGAAGGGAGCGGAACAAGCTAAAGTGATGTCTGACAGTGACGGGAAAAAAGCTAATCCTACCGCCCTCTAACCAGCTGAGCTACAACTACTTCATCTTTATAACTGAGAGTATTAGCAGATCAACATTTGAACTTGATTCCCCAAGCATTTCAGTGGAATTAGATTTCTCTCTCATGTTTGTTGAGAGGCTTTGCTATCAGTACAGACGGGAACAGCACAGGGAGTTGCAGGGTTGAATATGAGTGTTCTCGCTCCCCTAATACCAATTTTTTTTGTTGGTGTCTTTGGATAATTCTGTTTTTTAACTGAAACTAATGAAAAACCTCTGCCTTCTGCTAAGACCTGATTGTGTCAAAGGTCTGAAACGACAACAAAAAAATTCTGTTTGGACACAGCACTGTGGTGTCTTCAGTGGTGCCAGACAGGGGGGGACACACTCGCACAAACAGAGATTTCTGTCAGTCTTTTGTACAAAACTCCACTCGGTGAGCTCTCTACACCAGCCAGCCCGGCCTTCCCACTCGAGAGTCCCTTCCCAGCCGGCCCAAGTTTTTCTGTACCTTTCGTGTACTCCACGGAAAGAGGGAATTTTCAAATAAGGTCATTCCTTTGAGAGTCGTCTCTGAATGACAGTGTGCCAGCCTGCTATTTATATTTCAAACAGTATATAGCAAATCAGTAATACATCTGCAGAACAAAGTGTCTTTTCATAAAAAGCCCAGACAACTAAAAATGTACTGCTTTTTTTTTTTTCCCAGTAAAAATACATTTCCAAACAAGACTGAATCATCTGCTTACTTTATGATGAGATCTTTAATAGAAATCATTAATGATGTATAGTTCCTTTCAGGGTTATTCTAAACTTTGAAAGCAAAACCTAAAACTAAATTTTTCCAGGCTGGGATATGTCTGGAGCACTGTTTCGAAAAAAAACCCCCCCCTGCCACTAAAACAGACAAAAACCTTTCACTTCTGCGAGGGGTTGTGTGGAAGTTAATGGCACCACAGGGAACTGATCGCCTCTCGGGTATCTGCACCCACAAGAACAAAACACGTCTTGTTGCTTGTTTCTGAAGCAGAACGCTCTTCAGAACCACGCTGGGAGAACAAGGACCACCTCTATCCCAGCCCCGCGGCACAGCTTCCCCACGGCACTGCCAGACTCCTCCTCCCGCTTAATCCAGCGCCGGTTCCACTTCGGCACCATCCAACCGTTACAATAAATAATTCACAGATCGCTGCTCCAGGACAAGAGCATCCCGCGTCCCTCCCCGGCAGCGCTCGCCTGCCAGCACCGCGATGCCGCAGGACGCACGCCCGCGCCTGCGGTCCCTGCCCCGAGAACCGGCAGTGGGGATGAGATCCTTCACAACGGTGAGGAGCAAACCAGCACAGAAAACCATCGGAGGCAGAGCACGCCTAACCGAACCCTGCGGTCCCGGTACTCAAGTCTGAGCTCTGTAAAGCTCTTTGCCGGGTGGCCGCACAGTGACGCAAGCTCCCGAGTGCGCACACGTACCCTGCTTTCAGCTGCAGCCTGCTGCTGGCTGCGCCTGCCTACTTCAGGCGCTCACCCCCTGACATAACGATGATCAGATACAAGCACTACGTTAGCGAGGTGCAAAATCTCTGTCTTGACTTACAGGTCTCAGAAGGTTTGTTAGAGAAGTATTTAAATGCATCATACTTGTGCTAGAGCAAAACCCGGCGATGACTCAGATACTTAAAAATCATTTGTAGTTCAAATTAAACAATAAACTTCCTTATTACAAAATGCAATCGTTAGATTGGCTAGTTTACTTAACAGTTGCATTATGTGCCAAAACTACTTCTTTTTCTTTTTTACCGTATCACTTTAAAATAAAGCAAATAGAAATTCCTTCCGCAACCTTCTCCAAACCCCAAGAAATCCAAACTGCTTAAATCTCTGTCCTGCAGCCTGTTTGCCTCTCCAGTAATACCCAGAAGGGATTCGGCCATCTCCAAGGCAGAGGCGTAGTCACTTCTTGGCCCCAAGACCCCCAACAGCAGCACTAGTAACAGCACTTCAGCACGAGCAGGGCAAAAACGGCAGAAGCGACCAAGTGCTGACTTACTGAGTGTCTGTTCCCAGCAGCATCTCCACCTTCTCCCCCGCGTGGTTGCTGAGCACCGCCAGCCTGAAGAGGTGCGTGGCCGAGCTCTGCCGCGAGTACAGCACGCTCGAGGTGTTCCTCACCGGAGAGGAAGGCAGGTCCTCGCTGTCGCACTGCTGTACCACCAGCTGGTCCCGTAACGAGTAATCGGTGACGTTGTAACTCTCCTCACTGCAGTACAAAGAAGGGAAGAAAAACCCTGAAGTTTCATTTTCTGTTAAGTGCGTCTGGAAGCAAACTCAGCCACAGAATCCACTTTTCGCTGCACAGTATCACGCGACTCTTCTGACACCTCAGATCTTCATCTTTTAAAGAAACCCTGTGGAATTTCATTGAGTGGCACAGTTAAATGACCTCGGTGTTCCTGAGAATGGTGTAAGCAAAAACTTAACTGCTAAATCTGAAAACGGGCACAGCAATTCTACAGAATTGCACTTCTGTCTTCTGTAGTATCAAATGGAACAACAGGCCTTAGGTTTAGGTGTTATAGGGAAAAAAATAAAATTTCCCTTTTTCCTGTGCATGCAAAACTATGGGTGTGCTTGTTCACTGCTCCCGGACAAACAGCACTGATCTTCCTTTTAAATACAGGATAATCATCCGTACTCCTTGTCCGTCTGCATGGAGGAGGTCTTGCCCAAAAGCTATTTTACAGTATTCTGAAACATAACCTTAGTCAGTTGTGAATTTTAAAACTGGGCCAAGGCTTGACACACGTAATCCTGGCCTTGCCATTCGCACTGTGCAATCTACCCGTTAGAAAGCACTTGGTGAACAAACATACCGACAAAAGGTTGCCGTGGGTGGGTGGTAACTTCCCCAAAGTGCCTAGAAAGAATTGTAAGAACTAAGGCAAGTTAGAAGCTTTGCTTATGGCTGAAACGCAGGTGTAGAGGTAGACAAAACAGTAGATGCCACAAACTGAACCATAAAAGCGTTGCTGATTTTAACAGCAGAAAGACTTGAACTATTTGCTCTTGCCGCAGAGCAGCCCTTTGTTCTGCACGTGAGAATCGCTTCAGCTCCTCCAGATCTTCTGGCAGGGCCAGGAGGGAGCACGCCTGGACCAGGCCAGCGTCACCTGAGCCGTTCTGGGTGGCAGCAGGAACAGTTCCGTCAGCCCCTCCGTTCTTCAGTCTCGTGATGGATTTACGGCGTGTGCTTCAACCATCGTGATGGATTTACAGCATCTGCTCCAACCACAGGATATCCAGACACCCCAAGCAGCACGTCTGCTCTGAGTTCAAGCACTTATCCCATCCCTTGCGTTTGCTACTCACTCCTATCAAGGCAACATACTTCTTTCAAGTGGAAAACAACTGTACTTTTCCAAATTTTTAAAGTCACGAAACACAGATAAGAAAAAGTTGAAAGAACTTGTATCACTTACTCAGGAAAGAGCAACTGATGGCAAGAGAGGAGCAGCCAGCTCAATGGGCCCTCGTGTTTCCACTGAAGCTTGTGCGCCTGTTCCCCAGAACTGCCTTACACGCATTTTCAAGTTACGAGGATATATCACGAACCCAGAACTAATTACCTCATCATTTCATTTAAGCTTGTAAACTTTTTCAGATTTACTGTCCTACACGGGAGCAACATGAAAAGATAGCAAAAAACCTGCTTTTGCAGGCATAAAGCCAGCTCTCCCTCCTCATGCACGTGCTGCCGTGCTTGACAAACCACACTGGCTTTAAGGCACAGCGACACTTACCCCACCTTAAAGTAAAATCTGTTAAGACCTCGGTCTCAGGTGCTGCAGAGCTGCGTTAGCACCTCAGATCACTACGGTTCAATAAAATAGTTTGAATTCAACAAATACTTGAGAAGATTAATTTTGTGCTGGAGAAAGCCAGAAACCGGAGCACTGAACTGATACAAACCAAATCCCCCACACCTGGAACCCAAGCTGTCCAAAACGCTGACGGTGACATTCCCCCTCTGGCAGTCAGGTGAAGCGTATCCTGCCTGCGCGGCTGCTCAAATGGGGTAAGAAAATGGAGACTTAACATCTGTTGACATCCCTTCTACCCAACCTGCCAACGGTCACAAAAACACCTGCCAGTACCCCAGTGGTTAAGATAAAGGTCTTCATCCTTCAGAAGAAGAATTAATAAAACACACCTGAGCAACGTTTTAACTCAGAAGTTACTGCCCATTCCTGTCTCGTGCATCATTAGAAGAACGTCTCTGTTCTTCACGTGACAGCAGCTTTACAGACCATACTGTACTGGTGGATTAACAGCTTCTGCCAGTGTGTCTGGGTGCAAACCAAGTTCTTTCAGTTTTGCGGGCTTCACTTTCGTTCTGTGAATGAAATACTTGAAACCTGTTTTGTGCAGTGCGGCTTCGCACGTTCTCAAACGACTGACACAGAACACGACACTAACGGAACTGATCCTTCCAGGACATTTTTTTTCTTCTCAGCTTTTGTTGAGGGGTTTGGGGGCGTTACAAAAGAAACAGAAGCAACAACAGACAAGCTTAAAAATCTTTATCCTACAGGAGAACTGTATGATTTCTCTAGAGAAACCACGGTAGCTGGTCAGAACAAAAACATTTTTCTTCCCCGACTCTTTTTGTCCAAGTTTCAAAACGGCCAATTCCCCCCAGTTGAGGGCTGGTATCCTTAGGGGACCGTGGAGAAGGGAACATTCGATAAACGTACACGTACTCAAAACCAGAAGCCTCTCTGGAGTTCACCTGACACCTCCTGAAAGCAGTCGGGATGTGGATTTTCTGGGTGAGGCGCCATTCAGTTGTACCCAACAGAGCTGTGTGAATTCTGGAGCTCTGCTGGACTCCGCAGAACACCGAGTGAGCTCGCTGGCAGCT
>NW_009730579.1:11510-11889 GCF_000703405.1 Apaloderma vittatum
AGCAGGAACAGCTGAAATATCTAACTGCATCTTCATGGGCCCAGCAGGGCACACGGAGTAATCGAGTTCAAAGCTAGCGCTGCTTTTAGCAGAATATCGTGACGGTGCCCGCTGCCCTGCCCACAGACCGTCTGGGAACATTCACCTCTGGAGCCTGCAGTTCCGTATCCACAGGTGACATGTAGCTGAGGAGGATTATGATAAATAAAGGATCACCTCAAACTGAAACATGGGAGGGAGGTTGGATTAGATATCTCTAAGGTCTAAGACTTTCTGTGATTCTGTGATAAGCACCCTGGAGCTCCAAGCCATTCCCAGCCCGGCGCCGGCAGGGACCACCAGGACAGAGCCGCTGCGGCCACGCCCGAGGGTCTGCCCG
>NW_009730579.1:11920-19293 GCF_000703405.1 Apaloderma vittatum
AGCCGGGGATTGGCTTCTGGGTGAGGCTTCAACAGCACAACTGGAGCACTGAGCAATTAGTATTTTTAGCACAGCAGCTTTTTTCTGTGCAATGTTAAGAATCTTCTGAAATGCAACTGCTCGAGTGAAAATACAAAAATTTAAACACAACTGGCAACAAATACTTCTGTCCACTGCTGTGGTGTCCATGGCAACTCTGTGGGTGGGAGAAAGGATCACCAAAAGCTCCAATATTACTAATAAGCGAAGTCACTTGGGCTGAGTACGTGCCTCACATGCCAGAGAGATCTGGGAGACTCGCGGAAATTGGTCCTTTTCAGTTACACCCATCTTGGGAGAGTGACCCTGTGAATCTCACCACTAACGTGACGTGTTCTTTCACTGGGGCTTCTGGGCCCATTTAGGACATTTCAGTGCCAACAGCTGGACGCTGTTATAAATCAAAAGCCCCGAAGCTTGGCTAAGATAGATTGTTATAAAAAATCCCTTTTATAATCTGGGTAACAAGCCATCGCATAGGAAACCAATAAACAATGTAACAACACAGATAACAGATTTGTCACTGTTTTCCCAACTCAGACATTTCCTTAGCTACCAGCACAGCGGTCCCACGAGAAAAGAAACGCGCTGCCTGGAAAAGTGCGACACGACTCTGATGTGCCGCCGTGATTTAACGCAGGGCTTTCTGACAAACGCTGCACCTCAGGTGTGCTCACGGCAGCTGGGGACAAATCTATTCACTTGTCTTCACATCTTCCTAGAAAAAACTCTTATTATTTTTTCCCCTTCGATTTTGTTTAAGTTCTTTGCTTAAATATTAGCATTTTCTTCCCCAGTTTTGTTTCATATCTCATTCCTCAAAATTTATTTAAATTAAGGATCTAAAGTTTCACAGAAAAGTGTCTTAAAACTAGTGGGTATTTGGCTTAACTGGCCAGCCCAGATTCTTCGAAACGGTTTTTAGCCACAGGAATAAGGTTTATCTGTCAAGTGTTATCTCACAGCAAAGGATGTAAATTCCATCAAATTCAATTCTTCTAAACCTCCCCTCAAATCTAGTGATAAAAATTCAAATGGAGACTGCCAGAAGTCGTATCCCATACATCAGCCTCAGGAACAGCCCAGGTGGGCAAAGCGTGGAGGGGAATGAAAATCGCTGCTGCCTTCTCCTTCCACACCTTCTCCCTTTGCTAAGGCATCAAGGATCAGCTGCTTAATCTGTTTGACAATTTGGAATTTCAATTGCGTTTGCTAAAACCAAACTCTGTTTAACAAGTGGTTACTTGTCATTTCTAAACGCAGTCTGACAGAGCCATCTTAGAAACTCACGTAACTTCTTGGTTCATTTACTCTCCCAATATAGAATCACAGACGGGCCTAGGCTGGAAGGGACCTCGGGGATCATTTAATCCAACCTCCCTGTCACGGGCAGGGACACCTCTCAACTAGATCAGGAAACACATGGCATATTAAAACACAGAAATGGCTTTACAATCCTTTACTGGCCCTAAAACACGTTTAGTCTTTATTTCCTCCTGGTTTATGGTACGAGTGTACTGGGTCCACTCACTTCTCACCGGTCTCCTTCATCCTTTCAAAACAGCAAGTGGTCACAGAACACAAACCCCCTCCAAAGCCAGACGCTTGCCCTTCCCCTCGGGCGAGGCACCCGCAGAGTAACATGAACAAACTCAGCTTGTCTCCGTGATCCAAGGAGCCAAACATAAAGGCAATTTATCTCGGTGAAGCTCTTACCTCTTCTTCTTGGTGATAATGAGGACATCATTGAAGAGGAAGAAGTACACCTGCTGTCTGGAAGTTCTCTTAGAAAAAAGTCCAGTGTCTTCTACGTACGCTGTTAATTCGCCCCTTTTCACTAACCATCGTGAGGAAGAAACCAACGGGAACGGCTGCAAAGGAAGAAAATAACACTTTAATCCTTCAGAAGTAGAGATTTTTAAGAATTGGGTAATAGAATACTCTAAGTTTACGGGAAAAAAATGCTTGAAGCTCAGAGAGCACAAGCACAACTCAGAGGTTATCAAGGTTTAAAGTATTTTCATCATTCACATAATACACAAGTAACAGCCTGCAAATACCTGAAAGTCACTCATGCACATCACGCAATCAGTCGTCCAAGATAAAAATGAACAGACTTGACTGGTCATACTTGGGATGGAACCGACTCTAGGAGATCTCCTAAGGAGATTAAAAATAAAGAGACTGCCTTCCAGGAATATGCACGGTCTTGTAAGATGAGTGATGGTTCTGTGAGCAGGTATGAACATTGCATTTTTCTCTAGGTGCCTCACAGCTTTTCCACCTCAACAAGCAGAGAGCACGACTTCAGCTTCTCAAGCGCGAAGCGCTGCTCACCGCGCTTCACCACAGCCCAAAGGCCAGCGAGAGCGATGCTGTGCCTTCTGCTGGCTCGTTGTGTGCCATGCACAGAAACACATCATCGGTAAAACCCTGTAACAGAGCAACACACCGTGCAGCGTGCTTGGAGGTGTTCCGTACGTTCAAACGGACATAAAGAGGCGTGGAGACTGCACACATCGTGTTCCATGCTCAACGTCAGGTTGAGGAATGCAAATTTGTATTTCATAAACAATTTTTATGCAAGTGTGTCAGTGAACTAGAGTAAACCAGTCTGGTTAGCAGTCACTGTAACCTCAGGCTCACTGACTGATGCTGTCACTCATCTTTGGTCAGTGGCTAACTTAGACTTTATCGATCCACCTTTAGTACTTCCTCCTAGGCCTGTGCCCTGTCATTTTTCTTAGGGACGGTCATTTCCGTACAGACACCCCAGTAAAGCTCCCAGCTTTTGCCAGGCCCCTTTCACTCCATGCTCAGAGGGGACGCTCCCAAGCTCCGTCACCAAAATCAAAGCTCTGTATCAACGTTTGGCTTTAAATATTCGGTGCCCTTTCAGTCAAAACAGAAAAACGTTTTGAACCAATGGCTTTTATGTTTCCTGAGAGGCAGTAACAGCTCCATGTGACAGTGCAGGAGAGCAAACCACCGGCCGAAGCCCCCATGGCTCCACCCTCGCGCTGCCTGGGACTGGACAACGTTGGGCTCGATGGTTCTCGAGCACACGACTCACACACGGTTGTTTCACGAACACAGGAGTACACTTGCACGCATTACCACAATTTTTTTAGTGCTAAAGATGGAAGAAGTTAAGAAAAAATACTTCTGAATCTTAATTAAAACTTGGATTTGAGCAATTAGCCATGTGCCAAGTGACGCAATATATCAGCAGCTTCTCTTGCACTCCCATGAAATACTCTACAGCTGCATCTAACAAAATAATAAACAAAAACCTTAAAGCACTCTATTGAGGCTGAGCAAGAACAGAAATGGTTTATGTAATTTATAATGGTCATAAAACCAGAATTACAGCACCATGATGACTGTTTTACAGACAAAAAGTACTTTAAAAATTTCTGAGGACGAACTAACAATTCCCCTAATCCATACTCCAAGAGAGTTCATCACATTTTCCTAACTGACCGTATTCCAGAGGCAGCTGGTTTTTACTTTAAGTTTTCCTTAATTGCCCAAGAGTACAGCATGGATACCATCTCCTTTCTACATAAAACAAGCTGTCAGAGCTTAAAAATGTATTGAAACGTGGCCAGAGCCGTCTTCTGTCGGCCAGCTGGCAGGCTTGCAAACCACAGATAAATATAAGCATTTAGTAGTTTAGACCTTAAGATGCGCAAAGGAAAAAAAACTTACTGAAAAGTACAGAAAAACAAAATACATGAAGTTGCTTTTACTCCCATGAAACTAGAGAGCGCTGCAAGTCCCAGCGTGTGCCGAGAACAGCGACACGGGACGCTGCGGGGCTGGGATCTGAAGCTGCTGCCTCTTCCCACAGGGCAGGCGCAGAAGGTGAAAAATACCTTCTGGGGAACACCATTTGCTCAGACGTGAACCTCTACTGACTACACGTATGATAATGTAATACTTGCTGTGTAACTGTATGAGATGTTATTTATAGAAATTCTATCTTAGCAAACACTGAATAGAAAAAAGTAAATGTCCTACACCCCCTAATAACTGTGACTGCATCTGCTATTTTTTTCCAAGACTGATTGCAGAGGATGTTTTTAAATAAAACTTTATATTGTATTTTCAGTACTAGAGAGAAAATATCTGGAATACCTCAGTATCCTAGGGCTCTTTAAAAATGACCTGAGGGCTGACAGCACCTGCACTAGCAAGACAAAGCTCGAGACACACCAGCACGGGGGTTCTTTAGCCAAAGCAGTTTGCGGGACACCGATGGCTGCTGCTGCACCGCTCGCTCTTGCCGGCCAGTATCTCATGTCCCTCGTCATGGGCAGATCTGCCACAACAGATCTCGTCTTTGCAACAATTACCGTGTGACATGAAGATGCTGAAGTCCACTGTTTACCCTATCCATTACAGATACTCACACGTTACAGAAACACACGGTCTGTTCTTCAACCGCAGTGGGAAATCTAAGCAAAATTTCACAACTATCTACAGCTCACAGAGAAGTCAAATCCCGTGTGACGCAATTTATCAGAACTTGCTCACACGCTGTCAGGTGTCACAGCGAGGAACAGAACTACTTCGTGGTGCGACACCTCTCCCAAAAGCATTTCTTTAATCCCCCCAAGTTCCCATTCTAAGAGACTTCAACAGATCCATCACTTAACCAGGTGCCCTGTTCAGCAACACGGCCCCCACCTGCTGTGGAGAACCACAACTGTTCTCATACAAATTCGAGATGATGCGACAGGTTCCTCTGGGTTTCTTCTACGTGAGGAGGAAAGTGACCAAAAAAAGCAATTCAAACTCTGACGAGCCCTGAGGAAACAAATGACGAGAAGGACGAACACCGAGGCAGAGCAGCGCGTGACTGCGAGCAGTGACAAGATCATCACACGTGCTGTTACGTAAGAGAGCACAGAACCACAAGAACTGACCCTGCCAGGGACTGTCCCTCCAACAGGGACGCAGCTTCCTCACACTCTGTTTCCCTGAAAAGCCCCAACCCAAAGCTGTGCGACGGAACAGCCTGTAGCTTTCCAGAGCTTCCGCTATCCCGCGATATGAACTTGTTGTTCTTTACTGGAAGGCACGTGGGCGCCACAGCCTGCACTGACTTGGTTTATGGTGGCAAAGAACCTGTCAAAACTTAATGCGTGGTCAAAGTTATTCACGTGCTATGGGATTTACAGTCAGAAATGTCATCGTCCTACCTTGATTTTAAATTCCAGCTGGGAGTTAATTGTGTACATCATCTCGGTCCTCTCCATCTTCCGAGCCCCTTCGTTGCACAAACGCACCAGCTAGAAACAAGACATTAACAGGCGTGATGCACTCAAGACTTGCAAAACAGACTGTGGTTCCTGTAAAAAGGCACTTGTGGGGCAGCGTACGATTTACAAAGGAACGGATGTTTCACGTTGGGCCACACATGGAACACTTTGCGGCCCTGACAAACCAGGTCTGGCTCGATAGCTGACCCTGCCTGGAGCCTGGCCTGCACAGCGGCCCGAGATCCCCTGAGCAACCCTGCGACACTGTGGTAACTGTTTATTCTTCAGGTGGGTCCAGACGGTACAAAGGTTCAGCCCCAGTTCTGACGGCGCAGGGTGACAGCTCTTGGATCCAAGTTAATGATCAGCTCCAAAACAAACCACCTTCCAGACGGACGCATCGGCGTGACGTGCTCCCCGGCCTGCCCCCTGCGCCAGGCTCTCCCCAAGGTGGAAGCCCCAACGCAGCCCTCTCAGCACCATCGCGCTCAGCGACGGCAAACCCTCCCCAGGAGAAGTCCCGCTGCAGCGGACCTTGAGAACCCAATTTTAAAGCCACACTTGAACTGCAGCCTGCACGTGGGGCTGGGAGCACATAAAAATGGGGCAAAGACACGGGGTGAAAATGCATTGCCCTTCGCCCCACACCCCCTGGGGGGTTCCTCACCCACCAAGGGGCCTTTCCTCCCTGTCCAACCCAACGCTTCACCCACCACACGCTGCTCCAGCGGGCCTGGCAGCAGCACAGTGTTGCCCGGTTTGGGATGTTTTCCCAAGTGATAAGCATCCAGGTGAAACTTTGAAGAACATACCTTGCTCACTTCTTTCAGAGCCTGCTTGCAGTTCTCATATTTTGATGAATCCTTAGGAGTTTTCTGACAAATAGTCTGAAATACAAAGTCAACTACTTCAGCGGACTAAGCAGCACAGACTGTAACAAATACAGAATTTTACGCACAAATTAACTGAAATCAGAGAGGTGAAGTTACTGCTGTGCCCTGGGATCAGCGGGGGAACATCAGATCGCTCCTTCAGAGCGCTTCATCTCGCTCAGCACTGCCTCCCTCAAGAGCCTTTTGGAGGCAAGTCGTTTCGCACCTCTTGGCCAACCTCCAGCCATGGCAACAGGCAGCAGAGGAGGCCGTGTCCTCCCAGGAAAGGGGAAGTTTCTGTTGCCTGGTCTCTGATTTTTTAAAAGCTACAACGAAATCCCATCGCAGCCGTGCACTGCCAGGTTCAATGTTCAGCTTCTCCTGGAAGCTGAAGTGCCTATTTCTGTGCACCTGTGCGCATCTGCTCTGTCTGACCTCTTCGTACAAGGTCAGCATTTCCAAAGGATTAGGAGAAAAGGCTCTGTTACGTGTGCCCTGGGAAAATGCACATAACAGCATTATTGCATTAAAACAAAAAAGCACACGGCAGGGAAGACAGTTGCAGCATCAGACACAGGAGGTGCTGGGAAGCAAAGAGAGGCAAATCCGATCCACAGCTTACACCCCACAGCTACCTATTGACAGAGTTTATTCTTAGGAGTTAGAGGGGAAGAAGTCCTATCAGAGACATGTATTTTGAATCAATGACAGACCAGTCTGATCAAGAAACAAGCTTTTCTATTAAAATGTCTAAATATTTAACTTTTGAGTGGGGGAGCAGGAGGTCCCAAGCACAGCAGGCAAACAAATGCTCCAGTACTTCATCAACAGAGTAGCAACTGCAGCCCTGTGAGGGTGTGAGTAAAGCAATGAGGAGACAGGAAGGAACTAGGAATTCAGTAGGGAAGAGTGCTAGTACTGAAAGAACACGCATCAAGGGGAAACAGAAAAGCAACTCTGTTCTCACATCCATCAGTAAAGGCAGACGAGTGACTCTCTGCATGGGAAGAATGAGGAAAGAGATCATGGGTAAATTCCGGCAGTCTTCATGGGACTCGATCCGTGACAACACCTCTTTAAACGCTGGGTTTGTGGCTCTGGTGGGAAAAAGGAGGAGAGAACGAAACGTTACGTTTTGCCAAAGAATTGTCAAAGTTGCTAGATTTCAAACAAATCATTTTATTCAGAGGAAAGA
>NW_009730579.1:19324-40838 GCF_000703405.1 Apaloderma vittatum
GCTAAGCCTTCAGTTTTGTTTGCTTAGGTACGCAAGACCAGCACTGGCACTTAGAAGCCTCAGGCTGCCCCACAGGCGAAGGCGAGCGCGGGCCCTGCGCCCGGGCAGCGCCTCTGTGACCCCCATTACCCTGCACCTGCCCCTGCAAAGGGAATGCAGCACACGACCACAAACAGGCCGGACGGTGCAGCCAGGCGTAACTTCACTCTTAATTACTTCAAAGGAACTTGTACTTAACGTAAAGCGAAGCGTGTCGGCACATGCTTAGTTGGAAGCCACAGGTTTTGCACCAAATGCCACAGCCTGCTTCTGCAAAGGGGATGGTTTTGCAATGGGATTTTTGCATTTGTTCTTACAGTAATTTCTGCAGTGTTCGCTGCTGGTAGACTTCATTGGTGCAGTATTTGACATAGGGGTCAAACGTTGACGAAGCGTGCTTTTCAACTATATCACTAATGTCATCAATGAAGATGTTGTTCTGATGTCGTGCTTCAAGTTCTTTAAAGAACCTGTGAAAAAATTACAATAAATTACTTTACCAAAAAAACGCAGACTTCTCTCGCAGTGTTTTACACTTCGCCTGAGGCAACCACTTGAGTGGCAGGGTGAGATCATCTCTCCCTTGGCAGAACAGTAAGGAAAATCTCTAGAGGACAGGAGGCAGGAGCAGCGGTGTCACTGGCAGAGGTACTTCCCATTCTCCAGTTGCCAAAACTGAAACAACATTACTGACCTGGTTAGACTAGAATTTCCAGAAACAGGGTTAGAAGAGAAACAGAACCATCTCAGGCACACATTGACACATTTCCTCCTGTAACGAAGGAAGTACAACACCACAGGTGTTCAGTGAAGTAAAGCTGTGTGTGAACTGCTGACCTAGGGACAAACGCTGCACGGCAGGCTGAGCTGGACAAAGTGCTCGCGTAGTCGTGTACTTCAGTCTGTCGCTGAAACCAAACACAGAGGGGCAACAGTGAAAATAGAAACCAAAATCCTAAGCTGGTTCCAGGGCTCTCCAGAGCTCCTTTTACAAACCAACCTCAAACGTGCAGAAGAAGAGATCGGGATGGCCAGAAGCTCATCACACGTGTGTAACAACATGGGTTTGCTCACGTTTTTTCAGGTGTGCTTAGAAGCAGCACAAAGTTAACAGTTGCCTGAAAATTCACTGGGGCCCATGGAGGAGGGGAGCAGGAGGTGGGGGGGGAAGAGAGAGAAAAGATAAAAACAAGATCACTGTGTCACAGCGTGTACAATTTCTCATGAACTGCAACAGCCAGACCTCACCCGCTGACCACCATGAACCCCAGACACCGGGATGTGTTTCTGCTCTACTCAGACATGTTTATAGCTGGGAGAACTCAGCCCACTGCCAACTTACTCTGCTCAGGAAATTCAGCATTTCTTCCTGCTGTATGTTCTGGCACACTGACAAGGTGTTTGACCGTGCTAGGCTAGAACTTCCACTTTCAGAATTTATTTGCTGCTTCATCAATGACATCATCAGTCACAATCATTGTAAGGAACAGTAAAAATCTTGGATAGCAGAAGAAAAAAAACCGAGAGGGCAGAGAGAAGCAGCATACCCAAGTCCCATCGCCCACAACACGTACTATTAGAAATACTACCTCTGAAAAATCACACATCAAAGTTTGAATCAAAGGCTGTCTTTTTTTTTTTCCATCCAATTTGCTTATTACTTATAGACAATCATGCAACCAGACACATCCTAAAAAACCTTAAAATTTTAGGACAGTACTGATCGTTAGGACAGAATCTGAGTGATTACGTTCCGTTTAACCAACCACAAAGGAGCTGGGCTGTCTGACTGGCTTTATTTACTGAACACCAGAAGGATCTGTTTCTGTTAAATCCAGAATTTGTCTGGTTCAAGTTAGATCCAATTAAGTGAGAGTTAAACAGCATCACAAGACAGCATCTGATTTCCCTCATCTTGCCCTTGGGTCGTTTAAAAGAAATGTCCAATTTGTAATACTCAAACTCCCCCTCTCCTAAAGGCTGCGTGCCAGAATTCAGAGATGCAGGTTGAATTCATTTCCTGTTCGTTTCTTTTTATAGCACAAAATCTGGAACCACCAGAGACCTCACCAATACCAGGGCAAGAGTTTCCTCCTGGAGCGTCCGTGGCTCCTGTGACGGGTCTTCCCACACCTTGAGGCAGCTCCGTAACAAGCTCCTTAGCACCAGCAGGAACAACATCCAAACACCCGCTGAGGCAATTCTTGTAAACCATTTTCCCCTGCTCATTGGCACTGCTTTAAATCCACAGTTTTCTCAAAAACTCCAGTTACTCAGCTCTGCAGACACAAATGTGCAGCAGTACACGCACAACACTACAAATGGTTCCACATAATTCCCTTTTACAAGGCCTAAACAATGTCTCACAACTGCAAAACTCCCATCAAGAGAGCCTTGCTCAAACAGGTGTCGTGAATCATTTTGGTCGACATTTCTTCTCAGCATCTACTCTCCCTTCACCCTTGGATAAAGATATTAACTGAGCAGGACTCACGTTCTTATGAATACCACACCTTGCTCTCTGGATATTCCCAAATTAGATTGCAACTCATCAGGCAGGTAAAAGGAATTTTAAGTAGGCAGGCCAAATGAGAGTTAAACAGTTATCTTACAGAATCTGTTATTTTCCAGGAGCAAAAAGCACAGAGAATCTAACAAGAGCACATAAGGCTGGAGGAACTGCAGAAAAAGTAAACGTTATTTAAATCCAGGGTCCCTATAGAAATCAAGGGACAGCAAAGCCTTGCTGGCGCGTAAGACTGGGAAAGAGCAGACTTGGAATATCCGCCTGAAACCTGGGCACAAGTGCAATACCGGAGGTCACCAGATCGGAACAGCACCCGAAGGAGCTAAGAGGAAAACCCAAAAAACTTCTGATGGAGTTGTGAGATCACCATCGTCATCATTATTACTCTTCCTTAATATTTTCAAAGTTATAATGACATAGAGAGGATCACTGTGACGCAGCTTTAGCTTTAGAGCAACGTTGCTGCTGACACGTTACCATCCAGCAACAGACAAAAGCCACGGGAGTGGGAACTTCTTCCGACTTCTTCCTCTTGGAGCAAAGGGAACTGGAACAACCATTCCCCATTTCAGAGAACAGGAATAAAGGTTTCTGATTCGCCTCTTCAATCCCGAATCTGCTCGTCAGGAAGAGAAGCTCAATGAACGCATCACAAATTTTTGTTTTGGAGGGGCGGGAGCTTTAAAATAGTGAAACCAGGAAACATTACAGCTTTATTTCCACAGACTTTTACGCTGAATCACAATCAGAGCTTTTAGCAAAAGCATGGCTAGAAAGGGGGACTGCATCCAGTGTCTGAAATTCATCAGTCTGTGACAGGAGCTACCATGATCTAAATAATCAAAACCAATACACACACACATTTATAACAGCATGCACTGCAAAGCTAACAGCCCATAAAAATACCTTTTCTTAAGCAATATCCACTGAGCACCTAAAAGTCAAACAAACGAAAAAAAAAATACCTTGACAACCTATTTGTTCATACCGCAACAAACTGGCACCCACAAGTAACTGTCCTAATGGGAAGGCACTTGCCTTTTCAACTCTTCATAGTCTTCTGGCAGAAATCCAGACCAATACAGAGTCCATGGCAACCACACCAATATATTCTGTTACAGCGAGATGCCTGCGATAGCGGGTGAGGGCTCGTAGCATCTAGCTCGGCAGCACGCACTTCAGAAACACAAATCTTGCTTCAGCAATTAATACCCACTGGCAAATGAGCCCACAAAGAACGCTCTGTGGCACTGGAAATGTAAATCTTTTAGATAAATTATGCAGACAGCACAACAGGAGTCTTCATTTTACAAACCCTTCCCAAGCGGAAGGGAGCCGTGCTCTCCGCGCTCCCAAGGAGCAGCAGCGCCCTTCGGCCCGTCCCCCTGAGCACCCATCTGCCACAGAACGAAACGATCTCTCGCCTGTCACAGGCACTGAACTCGGAGATGGTTTTGTGGAGCTCCCTGACAACATGGTGAGGCTGCTCCCACAGGACACGCTCGCTAGAAACAGCCAAGCTAAGAAATGAAGACCAACCAGGCACCTCTGGTGCCAAGCCCTCCGACCCTGTGCTGTCACCTGCAGCACCTGGCTGCACCACAACCAGGTGACAGTGCTGGCCAACATCACATACAAGAGAAATGACCAGTCTCAGTGTTTGGGAAGAGATGTTTGTTCCTGTGAAATCTGCATACAGCCCTGCCACAGGCAGCACCCGTGGGCACCCGCGCAGCCTCTCCACACCCATCCAGGCACCACTGGGCAGCCAGGAAGGCCGAGAGAAGGGCGCCCAAGCAGAGAAATCTGTGAAACCTAATATGAGCTGGATTTAATTGCTGAGGATCACACACGTCAGAGACCAGCAAATTGCCAATAGATTCGCTTTTCTTTACGATTTACTGTCCTTCCCACAGAGGGGCAGCTGAACGACCAGGGACAGCTTGAGCAGGACTTCACACAGGACAGAAGGGAACGACCCGACACACACTTCACTTCTCTCCACCTCTCTAAATCAGTGTTCTGTTAAATGGACTTTAAAGTTGCAGCAGAGCCGCTGCCCAAATATTTTCCCACTGGGTCCCTCTCCCACTCTTAGCAACAGCCAGCAACAGTTCAGTCTATTTATACAGCGTGGAGCTACACTGTGAAAGTGAAGGATGCAAATCTGTGAGCTCAGGGTATTCTTTTCAGTATGTTTAAGTGATTTGAAGCTAGAAGCATACTGTATTTTCTGGAAAACTAGGCATCTTCTTCAAGGGCACTTTTTGTATAAGTAATTGCAAGGTATTTATTAAACCAAGTTATTATACAATGCACATAGATGTATAAAGATTTCCAAACGTGTTCAAAAAGGCATTATTTCAGTTCTGTTTGCCCAAGAAAATGAGCTGAGGGAAGTACGATTCTGTTTAGATTTGTTGTTCCCGAGCCCTGCAGTCACATATCTAATCTTGGCTCCAATAAGGAAGCTAAATCATAAAAGAACACTCACTGGGTCAGGAATGCAAGTACCAACTGCAGTTATTTTAAAGTTACTGTTTGCCGACGCCGCCAGTCCTTTGCACAGGAACAGCGTGGGTCAACCCAGAGAGTTTCAGCTGCCAGAAGAGCCCTCTGACCCACCATCCCTACACACTGACACCAGAGAGCTCAGCACTGGGGGCTGATAGAACAAACCCCCAAGGAAGCAAGCCGAGGAAACACAAGGATAAACGCACTGTCCCAAGTCATCGGTATGTGTGAAGCCAGAAACACCTTCTCTGGACACCTAAACTGGTAAGAAAAATAGGGTATTGTAGACTCCCTGCTCTCTCCCTCCCATCCTGCTCCTGGGTCACCCAAGAGGGTTTTTCTCCCCCTTCTTCCCATTACTCTGTCACTCACATCCCACATAACCACTCAGCCTTACTTATCTTACTTAAGGAAGCCATTTATCTCCTTCAAAGCATCTGGCACAAACAGTTTTCTTTAACAGAGCCCAGAAATTCTCCCCTAGACCACACCTCAGTGTCACTGGATGCCCTCAAGACACTACTCGGCTTTCTTCAAAAATCACTAAGGGCAAGAACTGTGATAAAACACAGAGCACAGACCGACACCATCAGTCTAGACCAGACAGGAAAAAAGGTGTTAATGACTTACACCACTGTCCTACCTGCAAATCAAACTGGTGATCTAGAACTTAGGAAGAATTCACTTTCCTTATAGTTCACCTGAATCACACAGGGTCTACTCACAGCATTTAATTTTCTACTTTTACTTTTTTTGTTATATGTGAGTTTTGTGGTGATTGGGCTTTTTTTGCAGTCTTCCAAAGAACCTCAGCAACAGAACTCCGCACTCCCAACAAGTAAGGATTTGAATACCCAGTTAACTAATTCAATACGCACATTTCTTACAGGAATACTAGGACTGTGTTTTTCTGTAGAAAAAGACAAAGCTGCATCATTTAAAACTATGTGGGAAAGAGCTGAAACATAAACCCAATCTACAAAAAGTGCTATAAGGAAGCTTACCTGGTTCCTAACATATATTCACACATATAATATTAAACTAAGAGACTCAGACAAGATGTTGACCTACCTCATAAACCCACATGGGCTTCTCTACCAAAATCAAGACACAGAGTTTAAAAACACTGTGTCAAAATATTTTTTGTTCACATCTGTTTCCGCTAATGCTAACCTTCCAGTATTCCATGAGCTTTACTTTTTGCTGGCGTAACGGCAGAGAGAGAAACAAAGTGCTGAAGCCCTCCTATAAATTTTCACCTGTCAGACCAATTGTTCTTCAAGACATTTCCCGGGATTCCCTGTAACTCCTCGTTCCCAAGCCAGGCTCCGGGGAAGCCGACCTCTCCTGCACCCTGGCCTGACCCATCAGCTCACCTCTCCCTGTGACAGCTCGCGCTGACCCGGGCTGCAGTTGGTGCGATTTTGTGTTCTCCCCGTTCAGCACTCCTGTCTCACACACAGGCACGTGCGCAAACCCACAATAAAAGACTTAAACTTTCCGGAGCCACCTTGCAAGATGTTTTCATAAACCACCACACTGCACGCTGCACAAATTATTCAGATCAGCTCTTCTTTGTCAGAGACGTTCCAATGAGCTCCCCAGAGCAGAGACAGCCTTTGCTGGCTGTGTTCTGCCTCCAACAAAGGCAGCTTTGTTCCGGCAGAAATGGCCTGGTCGCGCATTAGGAGCCTATCGTGGTGTTTCTGGAGAGTTTCCATTAAACACGCTCTAAGTCAAAGTTCTGAGATACCAGCCCCAAGCAATTTTGACCACAGACAGTACTGTTATCAGTTCAAGCTCTTCAGCTCACCAAACTTTTGTCTGAGCCACCAAACCCACTGGTAACTACACTCATACTCAGATTTTGTATTTTTAAGTAAAGGAAAGGCTACTTAAAATACAGCAGAATGGAGTAGATGCTAATTTTATAACAAAAAGATGGATTCTGCTACCACAAAAGACCTTGAGAACGGGAAGCGATAGTTTCGAGATACTACTAAAAGGTTTCTGTTTTAAAATCACTTTTATTATTTACACGAAGTTGTAGAAAGCCAGCACAAAGTTTTGTTATAGTTTAACAGTATTGCATAACTCAGGAAACAAAATATGTTTTCATTTAAGTTTAAAAATGAGTTATGAATTCTGTTTTTACTCCAAGTTATTAAAAAAAAAACCAAACAAAAAACAAACCCAAGTTCTCAATCCATTAGACTTCTCAGACAAGAAAGAGTAAGATTGTAATTTTGGGCTAGTCTGGTATTTTTCCATTATTTCTTTTCCCCATCTCCCCCTCCACTTCCTTTGAAGACCATTAATCAAAAGGGTTTTAAGAATTCCCCTGAAAATATTGCTCTCCCCACCCCCGTCTCCGCTCCAGATATTTCAAGTGAGAAACTTTAAAGTGGGTTTGATGATTTGGGAGGCTTATTCAATCCGGAAGGAAATCCCAAACACACCCGAGTGCCGCGGCCGTGCTGCCCGGCCGGCTCACGGAGCCTCTGCCGGCTTTTAAACCCTCTGAGGGAGATGGCAACTCCTGCCTGGTAACGTGACGGCTCTGTGAGGCAGTATTTGCCGGGCAGGAAACGAGCTCGTGATACTCTACTTCTACAATTCCCATTTCGAGTGAGGAGAAGCCTTCAGGAAGTACTAAACCTTCAAATCAGCACTTGGACACCCTGCACGCCCTGACCACGCTGCTGCCCTGCGGCTCTCGTCCTGCGGCAGCTGTGCATTCAGACGACATCCAACTGCTGGCAAAAGCAGTTAGCAATTATAAGGGAGAAACACAAGGGAATGGGGCGGGCGGAGAAATGAAAGAGTGCCAAATAAGTCCGAATTATATAGCTGCTAAATTAGGTTTGTGCTTGACACAATCCATTAGACTCTCACATTTGCTCCATGAAACAAAATGTTATTACTGCACAAACCTCAGAAACCAAACTGCTGCACAACAGATGCAGAATTCCACAGAATTTGCGGGCCTTCAGAGACACAAAAGCCAAGAAAGGGCATTGCTGTGACTGGAAACATGAAACTTGATTAGTTCCACAAAGGTGAGCGCAAGCTTAATGCTAACGAATTCAGCTCACAACTTGTACAAGGAGGAAACAAAGGTGACAGAAGAAGAGGGAACAAGAATACAAAAAGCTGGAAAGGTGGAAAGGACTGACTCCAGAGCCTGCCAGACTCCTCACCCAACCCTTAGCCCCATTTTATTTTGCTGTTCCGCAGGCAGAGACACATCCAAAGGGGCACGGTGCCACGGCCAGCCAGTAGCTAACAAGGCCACAGGCATCCTCGAGCCCTGGTGCCTCAGCCGCCACTGGACACAGGTGTTAAGAAGCAAAGCACAGACATTTTTATTTTGTTGGCTGTGCGGCCACAGCAATTCACCCGCTGATGCTGCTACTCACCAGGCTGGGATAACAAACAGGCTGTAACAAAGCAAAGCCTCATGAAACGACTTTTTGAAACGGGGTTTGAAGCACTGGTGGCCCCGCAGCACCCCCCCTGTGAGCACACACAGGTCTGGTGTTAACGCTGGCAGTAACCACCAGCAGTCACGAACCAGACCTCGCAGCGTTTGTATCGCGTAAGATCTGCCAACATCTCCTTCTCATCAGGCTCTGGTTCTAAGGGTGTCCGGTTTTCTCGCTCCTAACTTTGCACTTTAAAAAAAATACTAAAAGCACAGCAGAGCTGCTTGTTCCCAGGAGGACAAGGCTGCCTCTCCCATTGAACAGCAGCTCAAAACCAGTGGCAAGGCGAGTCTGGCAAACTCATGCGCATGTTTCACCGCTATTTGTATTTTCCATCTTCAAACTACCCCGACAGCTTTGGAGGAAATGGTTACTGCTCTGAAATGGTCACCTGAGATTCCAGCGAGAAACTTGCTTTTATGTTGAAACTGGTATTAAAATAATAACCAGCCACCTACCTCCAGTTCAGTCTACCCGTAAGCTCTCCTTCCTAAACCAGTGAAGCCAGAAAAGTAAACAGCTGTTCAGTTTTAAAAATCAAGAGTATTCTGGCAAGAAAAGCTCTTTGCAAATAAGAGCAAGATACCCTGGAGAAAAAGAGCGTAGGCAAGGCAGAGCCTGAGTCTGCAAATGCCTCCAGTATCACAGAGAGTAGTAACCAGAGCTCTATTATTCGAGGCACTACCTGTGAGGGATACAAGGAAAATATAATCCAAATAAACAGGGGCTTAGTCATTACAAACCCAGCGCCTACAGTTAGCAAAATAAAACCTTAGCTGTTTAGGTATTTTGATGCTCTCAAAGAACAAAGAATCAAATTCCATTCTAATTTATTTACAGCTTATAAACAACTAAGACTCTGCGTATTAACACCTGCAACATTTGAATTCTCATTCTTTAATTGCCAGGCATAATTTTTTGCTGAACTTGCTACCTTGCACCTGTTCCTTCATTTTGTGGTAACACTAAAGAAACTATTTGGTATGTTTCATTCCTTGCTTGAGAGATATTTTGACTACCAGGAATCACCCCTCAGGTAGAATTAAAAAAAAAAAAAGCACATTGTAAATAATTTAAATTTGTAACTACTAAATGTTAAACTTAAGCCTTGTAATTTAAAAACTGCATAATTTGAAAACGTAGAAGTGCACTGCTATACTTACTTTTTGCTTGCTTCGTAAACATCCGTGATATTGGAGAAGAGGTGATGGCTCTCCGTTTTGGTCATCGTGAGACTCAGTTCCCTGGAATTTTTAAACATCCGGATCAGAATCTCCAAGCTCAGCAAATAAGAATGCTCAGAAGATATCACTTCAAATATTGCCTGCAAAGCGGAGGGGGAAACAGAAAACTTACTATTGACTGTGTTCTTTTTAAAATTAAAAAAAAAGAAGAACACGTGGAGGATGGGTGCAGAGAAAAGTTACTGAATGTAACAAAAGATTCTAACATAATTAATGATTTCCACGACAGTTGCATCATTTACTTTGAACTAAGTGATTTAATACTAGAGAAAGACTTGTTTTAACAGTCTGTATTCAGAGTTTTCAATGCAGCTGCAGAGTTTGAAGACAAAACCCACCAACTGTGATCACTCTCCATTCATACTCCTGAGAGGTGGGGCTTGGCAGGTTTTTAAAATAAATAAATAATTTTTTCAAAACCAGCAAAGGCACCTCGTCTGTTTCTGTGGGTGGGCTGGAAGCTTCCTATCAGCCATAGCAGTGTTGATCAGCCAGCATTTCTTTCTGCTCTTTTTAAACAGAAGCTGCAAACTTCTTTGCTGGAAAGTGTTCTTGGGTAACAGAACTCTGCAGGAGAGCAAAACCTTTTGCAAAATTTGTGTTTCGGTGATCCCTCGGTTACTTGTAAAGGCCCAGGCAAGGAGCAGGCATGGGAGCAGCAGAGCAGGAGGGGACACGGAGCCGCTGCCTGTGAGCAGTGAGGGCCTGTGCTGGGTGACCTCCCCAACCTTCCGCAGCTCCCACAGCCGAGCTCTCCACCTTAGCACTCCGCGCTCCGAGCGGCCACCGTGACTTCCAGCAGCCGGCTGGCACACAAAGCAAACTCCCAGTGGACTCTTGGACTTCAAAATCCACATACTTGTTCCCTTGGAAACTTTCATCTCTCAGGTAGATACCTGGGCAGCCTGTAGAGATCGTTTACCTCGCTAGGCTTCATTTGCTGTTATTCTAATAGATTTCTCACATGTACATGGAATAGACCTAACTTTCACAAACTCTTTTGTCATAAGCTCCACTAAATCACATTTGTCATCAGCGCTGTACTCCAGGCATTGCCAACACAGAATAATCCATCAGCAGATGTAATATAACTGATGGTAATACTTGCCCGTATAATTTCATCAGTTGTTTGCAGCTAACTTCTCTCAGCCTTCTCAAAGCCGAGGGGGAACACGTACTTTAAATACACATGAGGAAAGGCAGCGTAACGCGTACATCAGTGGGCTCTCTGCTTCCTTACCACCTAGAAATCTGAGGGCATTTGGTGAGAGAAACAGCAGCAGCTACAACAAGCTGCAGGTTACTGCTCTGTGAGAAGAGACGTAAAGGTGATGCTTAAAATGCTGCTAAACTCCCTGCCTGCCAACCGCCAGAGCCTAGAACAGACCCACGGGCCAGCCGAACTCTGGTGGCAAATCCCTTGGCTAACCCGCGCAGAGGTACCACCAGCAGCTCCAGCTCCAGCCTTCGGCCTCACTGCACCTCTCCCAGCCGTGCTCACACAGAAAGGATTTACCTGCCGTGGAGCTCCATGGCTAATGGGCTTCTACCCAGACATTTTTCAACACAGGAAAACATTCAAGCTCTTTTATTACTACTTTTTTGGAGGGGGTTTGTTTCTGCTTTGTCTGAGGACCCTCATGGACTTCTTCCAGTCTGGTACCAGAAGGTCCTTAGTACACTCCTAACTAAATGGGACAAAGAGAGATACCTTGCTTCTAATGCGTAAGAAAGGAGAGTGTATCGTCTTGCCATTTTGGAGAATACAAAATAAGAAAGGATTAAGGAACAATCTGGACTGACATACAGTAACTACCCCACACTCAGGGGCCGGGCTGGCAGTTCCCAGGTGCTTGCTAACACTGTTCCTGCTGACACCTGGAACCCTGCTGGGGTCCGTGATATCAGGGTAAGCAGATGTTGGAATCCTGATGGCCAGGAAATACAGTTTGTACACACACACAGAGCTAATTTCCAGCTTGCAAGAAAAGAAGATCTAATGAAAATGTCTATAGTTCAAATCAGTCTCCATGCCACATTTTCTTTACACAGAAGATGCACAGAGATCCATCTCAGTAATGTGTTCTGAAAGCTGGGATGGGAATGAATGTGTGACATTCTATTTAATCAAGGCAGAAAGCAAACAAATCATTTCTCTGCAGCGACAATATATTATGATGGCAAAAATAATAAGTTCTAAAAAGCAATTTTAAGAATAGATAAAGAAAAACTGGTAAAAGGCAATTTAAAATAAATATAGCAAAAGCATGACTTGGTAGTATAACTGCATCTTATGAATATTTATTTAGGCTCCCTCTGAAAGAACGGGCTTCTAATATTCAAACAAGAAAACCCTCAGGCTTGAAAACATTTTTGGTAACATTAAAGGCTTTACATTTAAAAAGCATCTGAAGAACTTGTTCTCTTTGAAGGGATGTAAATACAAGTCCAGGAAACATAAGACTAAAGGCTCCTAAAGGATATGACTGAAATAAATGCCTTGTGTCTCCAAGCTTCCCAGCAGGAGGAGACAGAAAAGCTGAACACGTGGCCTGAACTGCTGCCCAGCCTCTTCCCCCCCAAAGAAGACAGCCAAAGAAATGTAGCATTAGAAGAAAACCCCAACAAACTGCTGTCTACATCTGACGTGTGCAGTACAAGATGTTGCTGTATTTCACAAAGGAATATGACAGCTGTAGGTCACGTAGCGAGATGACTATTTGAGGTTTGCTATAGAACTCTGTGAACCTCTCCAAAAAGCCCCATCAGGTGTCACTCGGCTACACTCACTGAGGTATGTCCTGAAGCCAAATGGAGATGCTGAACAAATTACCAGGGCAGGTAATGCTCTAGTGTTGTGTTTTCTTTTCTGTGGAAGGACATACCTCAAGAACTGCAGGTATATAGTTGGCTAGGTCAGGCTATTCTTTTCAACACCTCTCATTCATTTTGATATAGCCCCTGCAAGTAAGGAAGGAGGGTAAAGCAGATAAAGTGGACAAAGAGGAAGAGGAAAGTGGATAAAGAGGACAAAAGGAGCAAAGGGGAAAGAGACAGAGAAACAAGATAACTGCATCAGTAATTGCTGCTGTTGTCTGTACTGCTGACAGCATGGATGTACCTTCTCCACTGCAGCGTGAAAGGAAGAAGGTTAGTTACACCACACACACTGCTCCCGGGGTCACAAGTACTTACAGGATTAGTTACAACTCAGGCGCGTTGTCAAAAGCTGTCCTTTGTTCCGCATTGCCTTTAAAAATTCTGTGTCACCCCCTACCCTCTGTGAGCGCAAGGTTAGTTTTACACCTTCCCCAGTTCAGCAGCAGCAATGAGCGTCTCCTGCTACGGAGCAGCCCCCAAGGCGGCTGCAGCTGCGGGCGGGAGCACACCGGGCAGCGCTCCTCCGGCAAGGCCCTCTCTGGCAGGAGAGCAGTGGCAGCGACATCTACACATCAGCCACAGCCAGGTTTTGTTTATTTACTCTCCCTGGGGAGAGAAGACACTTCACTCCAGGGCAGGAGTGAAGCGTTGTCTCCTTGTCAACAAACAGAGTGTTACATCAGGCACACAGGGCATCCCGAAACCACCACCAAAAAAGAATGTGTTACTTTAACGAGTACCTCCTGTCTTTTTCTTTCCTCCTGGCTAATTCCATCTGATAATCCATTCTTCTTTACCTAAAAAATAAATGAGAAATTTTTAAATCTTTTGTAGAAAAACGTGGTTTAACAAAAATAATACAGCGCCATCAAAACAATGCACTAAGAATTCAGCTAAAGACTCTGTCCATTGCAGAAAGACAGCAATGACAGAGCAGAAATAAAAGAGTTAAGTCAGTGATGTCTGTCACTTGACTTACCTAAAGACCTAAATTAATTTCATTAAAACCTATCCTGACACAAACACAGCAGCAATAGCATGCACAGCTGAATCACGGCCACCCTGCACAACCTCCCTGATTTCACCCACAGGGGGTCAGCGAGCTCAGTGCAGCAACTGCCACATTCACATTCAGGAACTGCCGCTGTGTTTTGCAATCATTCCGTTGTCACACATGGGTGTGTACATACAAAGTGCACATATAAAACATCACGCCAGTAAATGGCTCAACCCTAAACCTCTTAACAACAACACTTGCAAAGAGGAGGAGGCCCAAATATGGAGACTAATTTGACACACTCTGTGAAAGAAAATTCAATTTCTATTTTTGAGGTGTCCAATATGTTTTAGCTGAAACAGCCTAAAAATCCCATTTGTGCTACTGTGCAAACAAAAACCTTGCTAAGAACATAATCAGAAAGAATGGAAGAGCCCAGCACTACCACTGCTAAAGCTGTTGTACTGGGACACCAGACTGCTTTTTGTCAGGAACTCCGCTGTGATTCAGCCACGGAGATGAGGAGGAAAGGACAAAGGAATGACAGGTTACCTCTGCGGTTATACACAAGAAGTTCCTCCAAAATAAGGAAGTGCTGCAGGGGTAGGGAGCTCACCAGAAACATTTTTTTGAGAAATATAGTAAGCAGCTCCACCATGAACCACGTTGAAGGTAAGCCCTTTGGTAGCACAAGAGAAACAAGAGCGAATGCAGACATTTGCCCTGAAGATGCTCGACAGTAAAACCAGGCAGGTTTTGTCTGACCCTGCAGAGAAGAGGCAGCCGTGGAAAGGGGACCGAGTGGCTCCATAAAGCAACTTGTGGCTTTTTTTAAATGAACAAGAAAAGTGACACCCGTACTTGTCCCAAACCAGGGAGAGGTGCTCAGAAAAATGAAACACAAGATGGCCAAAGCTTGGAAAGAGTTTCAGGTTAGCGAGGCAGCAGTTGAGAGAACACACAAAATCTTGACGCAGCTCTGCGTAAATACATTGAGCCTACTGGGCATGAAATGGAGGGGTTGATGCTAAACAACCCACCTCCTATTAATTCTGAGCATCACCTGTGCTATGGGGCATCTGTTCCCAGCGCAAGATCTCAAGAATATTTGTAAGAATCACAGCAGCACTGGCAGCAGTAATGAAAAGTGAACATGCATCATACTCGCCAGGCTGGGCGATAAGGGCGTGGAAAAACCGACATTTAAGTTCAAAGTCCAACAGTCAGATGCAGTGCTCCAACTCTGCAACGGGATGATGCCCAGGAGGGTGGCGAGGTCTCCACCCAGAGAGACTTTCAAAACTTGACTTGATGCAGTCCTGGGCAAGTTGCTCTGACTGACCCTCCTTGAGCAGGGGCTCGGAGGAGATGATCTGAAGAGGTCCCCTCCAAGCTAAGCAGTGCCGCGACTCTTTGCACGCACGGTAACACACGTCATCACTACCCACAGCAACCCAACGCTCCACTCGGTGGAAAACAAATACATCTGATACAGTGCACAGGTTAGCATCACTACCTATGATCTGCTGGAAAGCCTTCAAAAATATCGAAAGATGCTTTGGGAATATATTTCTAAGATACTGGTTGCTCTCCCTAAATGAAACTGAGAGAGTTGGAAGGGACCGAGACAGCAGATAAGGCAGCTTTTTCCCTAGTCACCTGCTGAGCTACTGCTGGGTGTCTGACCTGTAACAGAGGAAGAGGTTTCAAGAGAGGAATTTGAAAGGAACTGGATTTAAACAGCACCTTATTTCAGAGCCTTTAAATGCCCAATCTTAGTTTCACACGAGTGGTACAACGCAGGAAGACAGAAACACCCTTTTTTATTATCATCATGAAGGATGTGACAGCTCCATACGTGAAGGTTTCACCACCCCCAAATGCAGGGTCTGGTCAGAGCTGCCCCAGCTGTCAGGCCCAGCCGGACAAGGGAACCCCCTGCAGAAAGAGCAGGTTCACCCTGCTCTCGATTCCCCTCCAGCAACCCGCACAGTCACTGCTAACCCACACCGCAAACGTGCTGCTCCTCTCTCCCAGCTGAAACCCAGGACTGTGACATTTTCCAGCTGACTTCCTCTTACAGTGCCCCACTCGCTTTTCCACGCACATGGACAGCACGTCACTCTGCCAGAGTCACAAACGACTGTGACCCCACTGCTTTATTCTCCCAGCGCGCCCACTTCTCCCCTGTCCTCCCCACTCCCAGCCTTGTCACTCAAGTAAAGACACTGAACAAGTCTGCTGTGCTGGGAATCCTGAAGAACAAACTGGTTTATGTAACTGTCAGCATGGCACAGGAACGGCTCTCTTACTGAGATGATCCTGATTCTATTCTGGGGCCACGGCAAATTAGTGGTTTTGAAATTATTATTACTGCTGAAGAGCGCTCCTTCTGAAACACCTCAGCTGTTGAACATTTAACTGCTAGTTTGCCTAGAAGGCAGAAAAAAAACCCCTCCAATTTGACTTCATTATAAGTAAACTCTCTTGCAACATTAAGCAAATTAACTACATTTAAAGTACTGATTTCTTGGGGAAAAAAAAAAAATGAAGCAAATTCTTCAAAACCACATCGTCTTGCCTTGTTTGTAATTACTGAATCAAAGAGTGATCCGTATTTCCAGACCTTAAACTGTAAAAGGTCATCAGCATCTGTAAGACAGCTCTTCTGCACAATTTAAATGGCCTTAGCAGATCTCACTGAGGCTTAATAACTAATTTCTATAGTATATACACAGTCAGTGACCCCAGTCATCAAATATTCTAGGTGATCATGCAATAATCATGTCATAATAATAATAATCATGTCATGTAATAATCTTTCTTATGCCACACACAGAGATGAGGTTCTACGAGACTCTACAAGTTACATAAAAACCCAAAAAAACCCCAAACTCATAATTTTAGGGATATCCCTCCAGAAGCTGGAAAAACAGGGATAAAATTAATCACAAAACTACAGAATTTTCACCGTTTCTTTAGTGTCAAAATCATGCATATGATGAATACCCGCAGAAATATCAACTGGTATCATCACTAGCAGGGAAGCTTGCAAGACTACACTAGTGACTATAACAGCTGAATTCTGTTTTAACAAAGCCACTAAGAAAAATGCAACTGCAGATGCCTCACAGACAGGGCTTGGGAGAGAACACCACCATCTGAATACTCAGCTTTTTTTTTAAATGGTTTCCATCAAATACATGCAGCCAACTTAGCACTGAGCTGCAACAATTTCAAATGATCCAGCAGAAACTTACTTGTAACTAACTGAGGCTTTTCTTTAGTGTAATTCACCCTTTTTGTAAACTCACATAAACTTTTTTTTTTTAATACACAAATCAGTAAGTTGAGTCTCTGCCAAATACAGGACCCTAAAACAAAATCCTATTTGAGTCTGGTCCACATCACTCCAATCTATCAAAAGGAACTACAAAGCACAGCTCTCACTTGGAGTTTAAAACGCTGTTGGGATTTAAACCTGTCCTTCCAAGCTTTCTGCAGGAACAGCCGGGCGCAGGAACAGACGTGACAAGTTTGGCTTTCCACGAGGACCCGCGCAGGCAAGGCCTAAGGAGCCTCCTGCAGTGATTGTGGGAAACCCACAGTCAGGGTCGTAAATCCCACGTGCAAACGGAAGAGGCACGCTTGATTTGTTTTGCCCAGTATAGTTTAAACAGAATATTAAATGAAACAGAACTGTATCTTGAAGTGTGCAGTCATGAAATATCACTTCCTTCACGTTTCAGGGTTGTATTTAACTTCACCTTCAACTACACTGAATTTTTTTTGTTGGCAATTTCAAATCCCACACTCTAATCAGCCTGTTTTGTGGCCACATGATCCACTTGCACTAGAAAAGGGAGGTGTCAGCCAACCAGGGAAACCAATTCTGGCAGGAGCATCGGTCTATCCTTACTCAAACTAACTGAGAATATGTGATTTGTTTTCTTCAAGCTGTCGGAGTTACCTTGGATAAAACCTAAACAGAAGATAAATTGAGACTGCCAGATTCAGACTAGTAACATTGGAATAGCTGCAAACTTGTTGATATAAAAGTATTTGGAGACACCTTGTATTTTGGAAGGGAAAAGATGACAAGTTTCAGCCCAGAGCTCCAGTAGTAAGCAAAAAGACTCATTTCAACAACTTCTTAGATGCTCTGTCTGGCTATGCAATAATCAAATACTCACAACGGACAGCTGACTCCACGTTGATCTCAGGGGCTTATAGCGAAAAACAACCTTTTCATCCGATTTCTGCTCTCGGGGCTCAGACTCTTCATCAGAATCGATGTCCAGAGCTTTTTCTTTATAGTTCTGATATAATACAGCATTTTCTAGAAAAGAACAACAGTATATCATTAGTTGCTAGAAAGTTAGCTTAGCTGCTATCATGAAAATTCCAAGTACCATTTAAACAACGCAAGACACCCAAAGGTCCACGTGCCGTTCACAAACTCCAAGAGACAAAGATAGCATCTGACTTGGGCCGGACAATGGCACAGCACTGCAACAATGGGTCACTGTACCGCTCCCAAAAAGATCCACACTGACTGAATTAAAGAACAGATGTGTCCTTTGTGGAGAAAAAACAGAGAACAATTTTTTCTTCCTTGGTTTGCTGTACAACATTTCATAATTAGCCAGCAATTTAAAAACGGAACAAGCATGTCAGCAGAGCAGTGTCGCTCATCCAGAGGTCTAGCGGTTTTCATCTACAAGACCATCACTAGTCCACTGCCCGTGCCGACCTTTATTCTGTCAGCTTTAAGTACCATCTTCACACTTCACTAAGAGAAGAAAATCATCCAAATTTCAGAAATTTCAGGCCAGAACTATTCCAAACAGAAACTTCAACACTTGCTTGAACGAGCAACAGGCCTGTGAACCTTAAGACAAAACACACCCTCCAACATGTCAGTGCTGCCAGTGCTAATTCTGTGGCAAAGAAACGCAGGTGTGGAGCCTCCCCTTTCCGCTTCCCAACTTCGACCACACACCCTTTTCAAAAGCAGAGAGAAAAGGACAGAGAAATTCAAGACCAGAATACATTTAGAGATGGGCCAGGCTCTGGCTAATCTGCAATCTTGTCCTACAAGAGAAAGGGGAAAGAAGGGAAAGGTCTGGCTGCTCCACATGCAGCTGCAACTCCTGAGGTCTCACACTGGGCTGGGGGCATCTGTGTCACCTGCTCGGGCCACACAGCCCCGGCCGAATATCATGCAAGGTATTTGTTCTTCGGAAAGCATCTGTACAGTCTGCACACTTATAATACAAGAAATTGTGCAACACAACTGAATTCTGAGAGGCATTACAAAGAGAGCTATTAGTTGGGATCAGTACAAGATAGAAGAGAGCCATCAGTAGAGAATCTAGAGAACATCAGGACATAGTGCGAGAAAAGATGAAAATAAGAGTAAGGCAGGGGGCAGTGCAAACAGAACAAACCGAAAAACATTAAGAAATAGAAACAAGAAGAAACAGAAGGTAACACAGCAGCTGAGGTGACCTTACAGAGGCATTAAGCAGAGAAAAGCCAAGAGAGTAGCAGTTCCTGTAATGAAACTTCCACAGAATCATAGCCAGGAGTGAATTTTTTTCTTGTTCAAATATTGGTAAAAGCAGTAAACCTGCCGAAGTCCAGAATTAATGAGTAACATAAAAAGCAGTTAGACAGTATTTTTCTGACACTGGAGGCCTAGGCAGCAAGAAAAGGATTACAGCACCCTTGCCTTATGAGGTGAAAGAGCGGCAAAGCTGCATGGGCCATCACCTCGAGCACAACAGTTCAGTGTGGCTACAAGCGATGTCCCCAACCCCCTGAGCTGAGCCACAAACACCTGCACCTGGGAGGAGCCAGGGACACCCCACTCGGAGGAACCAGCCCCACCTGGGCAATTCTACGCACCTGTGAGGGCTGAGACAGACCCAGCCATCAAGTTCATCTTTGAAGAGGTACAAGAGTTTAAGCCCTTCAAAGAAAAATCCAGTTTCAGCCTGCCATCCCATACTCTTTAAAATATTCCCCAAGGTATGCCGAGTGCCAAAGTTATGGTTCACGCAGCAGTCAGGTTACTAAAAAGCAAGGTACTCAGTCTCTGACTGCCTATGAAAGAAGTTCACAAAACGATCCTCAAGTTCCATTCTCTCATAACTGAGCGTATTACCAAGTCTGTACAGAAACAGGCTTACCTTCCCCATCAAACGTCCCTTGTCCTTTCAGCATTTTCTTCTAACAGAAAAGAAACACATACACATTACAAGAAGAACGCACAATAACCAAGAGTAACAAGAACTTCCATTTTATTTGAAGTTATTATAGTCTGGAGCCTGTTAATGTTAGACAAGTACTCATGAAAACAACCGTTTCATCACAGAAAGTGAAAAGCTACTGCAGCTTTCCCTCTTTCGGGCTGTTTACACGTATCTGTCCCCAGTGCCTCATGTTCCCTGCGCTGCAGAACCACAGAGCGCTGGCGTTGCCAGAGTTCAGTGAATTTGTAGCTGGCTCCGCTGTCCCCGGGCTTCCCTGCGAGGCTGGGGGTGTGCGCTGCCTCCTCCCACACCCTCCCCAGAGAACCCCCACACTAAGGAGTCTGCAAACTAACGTTCCGAGACCGAAACAAACCTTTGAAATAAAACAGCTGGCTTGGTGCAACAAGTCGTATGGGCTAAGAAGTCTATGTAAAAAAAAAACCCAGGATACTAGCAAAAAGAGATGCGTGTGTAAAGACAGGATCTCCTATTTTAAACATAACTTCCGGTTAAAGTCTGCTACCAAAACCAAACCAGACCCTACTGGGCAGCAGTTCACAATGTGTTTGATAACTATTTCACCACTTTGAGCTTTTCCACAAAAGCTTCCATGCTCATAACTTTCAACTGGCTGAAAAGTGCCACAAAGCTGATCATTAATTTAATAGCTACACCCTTAGCCCTTAGCCTGGAGTACTCTGTTACACAATTCTGAATGCTCTGCAGAAATTTACAAACACTTTTTTTCTTAAAGTACATACTTAAAAAGAAGAAAATACAAGATTACAATAGGTTATGTTCAAGTAAAATAATATCTTCAGTAAGTATTTATATTTTAACTTTGATACACTGAGAATAAATCTACTGCTCCTAATGGATTATAACCAAGAATGAAAACCAGGCATTCACCGGCACAAAAAAAAAGATACCTGAAGGGGTCTCTATCAATTTAAGAAAGATCACACTCTGATTTTTAAGAACACTACTCTGCCTCAGACAGGAGAGCGCAGGAGGAGGTTCCTTTCTCTGCCTGGCTGCTACTCCAGCAGGCAGGCGTTGTTAAATTAGCGGCTCTTTTTCTCCTGTTTGCCACTTTCTGGGAAAGAGGTTTAAAAACACCAATTTGATGGTGAAGGAACGCCCGGCGTGTGGGGGCTCCAGCAGGGACCGCGGGCGAGAGGTGCCATCAGCAGCCTTTGCGCTGCCCAGATTTCCCCAGAATCCCGCCCTGTGCCCGCAGCCTCCACCGCTCTGCTTCGAAATCGCCACTTGTAACTGATCCGCGAGGAAGTTTTGCCGTAGCAAAAAGCAAACCGAAAACCAAACCCAGCAGTCCTGGGAAACTTCCCGGGCTGCGAATCCACCTGCGCAGCCCGCACGGCTCGGCTCGGCACAGCTCAACTGCATCCTCCCCAGGCTCGAAAACTTCTCTTTATCTTCCACCACGGCTTTAAGAATGGGCTGGGACATCCTGTTCTTCTTCTTAAAGTTGCTGGAGCTGTCGAAGTCCACGCCGCTCACCACGGCCCGGCGGTAGGAGGTTGACCTCAGGCCCCGCCGCAGGGTGCCCG
>NW_009730580.1:0-1941 GCF_000703405.1 Apaloderma vittatum
GAGGATGGCAAAGCAAAAAGCTTTGTTTCCATTAGTTTGTGGTGGTTTTTTTTTTTTAAATGAAAAAGTCTAATTTGTCTTAACATGACACCAAAAGGCAGCAAAACATTCCTCGGCTCCGGCCCGCATGCACTAACAATATCTTTGCAGTCACATACCAAGGAGAATCAATTATCTGGCAGAACATGTCCCAAAGGCATTTAGATAATTGCAAACATAAGTACAAAATCTGTCGCTAATTATTAAAGAAATAGCAAATAAGGAGACCAAGTGATAGAGAAGCAGCGTTACCGGGTGCAAAACCACGAGTGGGAAGGGTCGGGGTTTTCGTGGGGACGCGTCTCTGCAGCGCTGGGAGAGCCTGAACCCTGCAGAGCTGGGGGGCTGCGAGGGGAGCGACACGAACTGCCCCGGGGTGAGCCAGGCCACCCTCTCCCTGCACAAACCCGCTGAGTGGAGAAAATCTGGGCAAAACAGTCTGAGAGGAAACGCGACGCGTGGGGGACAACGCTTCCTGGCGCTGACCCACGCCCGGAAACACCTTAGGGTGAGCCCCAGACCCCCGTCCCCGGGGGGTCCCCCAGCTGCGGCAGCCCCCCGGCACAGAGGCCCCCCCCACATCGCGGTGGGATCCGCTTTGGTTTTTTCTTTCGAACCGCGTGCCCTTTACGCCAAGATTTTGGGAAGCGAGAGTTCCCTGGAGGAGACCGGGCAGGAGGGAGACGTGGGGGGTGGCACTACTGCCACCCCCTCCCTGACCCCAACACCTCTTGCACGATGAGGTGCAGAGATGGGACCCGCAGTCCGTGGCACGTGCACCGACATCTCCGTTACCTACCCTTCAACACCAGCAATTACGCTGAATATAGGTCACGGATGATTTTTGTTGAATATTCAGCAGCGTGAATCACAAACCTGTCACACACAAACGGGTGGTTTCCCCGTCTCCTCCGTGCAGTAGGTGCAGATTTCTTTCCAACACACCAGTCAGCGAGAGCAGAACGAGATGCTCATCAGACAACATCCAAACACACACCAGAGCTTCAGCGCATCCCCTGCGGAGGAGCAATCCTCGCCAGGGAGGAAAGCACGGCTTCTCAGCACACACGCGCTCATCCCAGGCTCACGTTCTCTTGGTAGCTTTTAAAAGAAAGGCTCTTTCGACGCCCAAAAGCGAGGCCCCTGGGCTCAGTCCTCCGAGACGCCCTGCACCTTCCCCTCTGCTCCCTCCCTTCAGCCTTCCTGAGCTCCCCGGACCCTCACACTCCTCAGGGCCACGAGAAGGGCCCCGTTGTCAGAGGAGGATCCAAAATGTAACCCTGTCCCCTCCTAAGTCAAAGCAAGTTTGGATGCTGAACTGAGCAGAGGCAGGAATTCACGCTGGGACCGTCCTGCCCAGGCACAGTGAGACCCCTCAGGGCAGCACAGGGGGTTTGGGACACCGGGGCCGGGTCCCCACGGAGCATCACCCGCCTGGCTCTGTCCCAAACCGTGAGATGGCAGAGCAGCAGCCGTAGGTGGGGAGACGACTGCTGGGAGCTGGTACTTGCAGCTCCAAGATGTTGGATGCTGTTTAACTGTGACTAAAAGAAAAAAAAAAAGGGGAAAAAAGAAACAAGGAGGAAAAAAGGAGAAAACCCAAGCCCACAGTATGATCTGAAAAGAGAATGTGTCTGCTTATAATTCAGTGCAACTGCTGTTTATTGTCACTGTCTATAATTACGGGCTGTTTTCCATCCCTGGGGGTTCAGCTTTCTCCCCACCCATCTCCTCCGTTCAGTCCTTTACCCGTCCCGTGCTCGCAGACGCTCTTTGGACGTGTCCTCCCCTTGCCCCAGCAGCTCCCCAAGGCACGTCGTGCTCTGACCGGCTGCAGGACGCTCAGGGCTGGGACCGTCACCCCGCTGGGCTCCAACAAGAGATGCCAAAGGTGCGTCTGGA
>NW_009730580.1:1969-2873 GCF_000703405.1 Apaloderma vittatum
ATGGCCGGGAGAGGAGGAACGCGCGCCGATGCTCCGCAGCGCTGAGCCGAGGGGCTTGGAAGGGAGCCCATGTTCGAGGGCTCCTAAAGGGAAAGCAGCTTCTCCGTGACAGCCTTTTGGCAAAACCCAGCGTTATTTAAATACAACAGTTTCTTCAGTCAAAGTAAATAATAATTAGGTAAACCTAATTAAAATGGGGAACCCTCCAAAACACTCTCAGAGGCGTCTGAGCGTTTGACTCCTTGCGGGAGGAGCACAGGCTCGATTCCGAGCTGGAGAATTCAGGGCGCTGGGGACATGGCCAGGGACTGCCAAGAGCCAGGGATGAGCATGGGGCGCCCTCCCCAGCCCCCTGGGGATGGAGGGGTCCCCACCCGTCCCGAGGGGTCTGTCTCTGCCCTGGGTTCGAAACAGCCGGGATGGATTCCCAGCGGAAACGGGCAGGGGGGGATCCCGAAGGCGTCTGGGGGACGGACCCATGCGCGTCCCCCCACGGCAGTCTCGGCCGGGAGGCTGCGGGAGTGTGTGCCCACGAGGCACCGAGCAGGATGTGTGTCAAACACGACATAATTATATCCCCGTGGTGACTGTTTTTCCACCATGTCCTCGATTCCACACTGTCCTTAAAACAGCACAGAGGGTTTTCATCCGTGGCACTCGGTATTTCATTTGCTCAGGCATCCTTTTGTCAAAAAGGCTCCCTCGTCTTTCATCAACATAGTAATAAGAAATTAAGACCACGCTCTGTATGAGAATATCCTGAGGAAGCCCAGGCGTTTTGGAGGATGCCAAGGCGCTCCCTGAGCTGCGCTCTGAGCAGCACCACGGGCAGAGAGCCTCCCGCCCTAGGGAGTCTCTGCTTGCAGAAAACCTCTGGAGGCTGCCGGCTGGGCGACTGCGGCAT
>NW_009730580.1:3017-3324 GCF_000703405.1 Apaloderma vittatum
GCCAGACCCCCTGCAGCCCTGGGGCAGGGGCTGAGCCCTGCGGGCTTGGGGACCCCCGAGGGCTGAGGCTGAGCCCCAAGCACAGCACAGAGACCTCTCATGCCCGCGGCCGTGCAAAGGCAGAGCCCTCGATCCTCGCCTTTACCAATCAGCAGTCAGTGGGCACGACAATTGTTTGCAGCTGTCATTAGCTGAAAACAAGGCGCGTTTGCATATGCTTAATCTTAATTAGGCAGACTTGGCAAGGAGCCCTCGCTCGTTGCTACCAACCAACCGTTTCGCTCACAACAGGCCAGCAGAAGCGCAG
>NW_009730581.1:0-383 GCF_000703405.1 Apaloderma vittatum
GTCGGTTACTGGTGCCATTCTTGGTTGTTGCTTGTGTTTACTGGTCCGTTAGTGGTGTTTACTGGTATTTACTGGTGATTACTGGTGCCATTCCTGGCAGTTACTGGTGTTTACTGGTGGTTGCTGGGGCCATTACTGGTGGTTGCTGGTGTTTACTGGTGTTCACTGGTATTTACTGGTGGTTGCTGGAGTTTACTGGTGGTTACTGGTGTTTGCTGGTCCATTACTGGTGTTTACTGGCAGTTACTGGCGGCTACTGGTGTTTACTGGTGTTTGGCGGTTCCTGATCCCTTACTGGTATTTACTGGCAGTTACTGGTGTTTACTGGTGGTTCCTGGTCCCTTACTGGTATTTACTGGTCACTTACTGGGGGTTGCTGGTCC
>NW_009730582.1:0-4400 GCF_000703405.1 Apaloderma vittatum
GCACAAATTCATTACAGATAAGTGTGACAGCCAGGAGGAATTAACGAGCCCGTCTCTCAGTGCCTGACAAACGCCTCCTTTTGTTCCTGGGATGGGTCCCTGAGTCTTTCAATCTTTGGAGATGCCTCGGCTCATTAAGTGCATCCTCCCCCAGTAGCTCCCAGTGTGCCCGGGGACTGCTCCCAGTATGAGCTGTGGCCAAACTGGAAGGGCCATCCTTTGTGCCAGTGCCCAGTGCTAAGCTGGCCTTGCCCTCCTTGGGGCTTGGTGGCCTGGAGTGCTGTCCACAAGCACGTGACTCCCATGCGAGGTGTGAGGGTGTTTGGGGGAGGTGGGTGAAGCAACACCCATCCCTGCTGCCACGGAAAGCATGAGGCTTATGTGAGTTGCAGCCAACCACCCCGGCACTCCAGATGGCACCCAAACAGCAGTTGGAGTGCACCCAGCTCTGCCTCACCAGCCAGGGTCCCCATGGGAGGTGAACTCACCACCAGCCCAAGGGCATCATCTCCATCCTCCTGCCTCGCACACTCCTGTGGACACCCCTCCTCTCAGGATGAGATGAGACCCCTGTAGTCCCAGTCAGGCTGGCTCTGGCAGATGTTTGGAGAATGCTCTCGGTGCTGGGAAGTTGCTTGTGCCTGTCATGGGTGCTCCTCAGGCACAGCTGTCCCCTGGCATCGTCCTGGGCAGTGTTCCCTGCCGGGCAGCTGCCTGGAGCTGCTGGGGGAGGCAGGAAGGAAAGGGATGGGGAGGGATGGAAAGGACGGGGCGGGGGGGACGACAGCGCCATGGCCAGATGGAGGAGGAAGCTCTCAGCACTGCCAAGTCCTGCAAGTCTCCTCTGTGCTGGCTCATGGGGGAAGAATGGGAGGGATGGAGCTGGTGCGGGTGCCAGAGCCCTGCAGCGCCTCGCTCCGCTCCCCACCAGCACCCAGGGAAAGGGCACGGGGCTGGCTGCCGATGCCGCATTGCCCACTGCATCTGCTGCCAGCGCCCTGAGCAGCTCCTACCTGCCCTGCTGCCGGCATCGTCCCTGGGCCCTGCAGTCTCACATGGACTCTGCAAGGTCACAGCCTCTATGGGCCCTTGCAAAGCTCCTGGGCAGAGAGAAGTGGGTGCCTGAGTGCATGCACCCATCCTTGTGACACTGCCAGCCTGGCCTACTACCACCCATTAGCACAGGACAGTGATTTTACTTATCCTGCCCCCCCATCTCCACAGAAAATAATTATTGGTCCTTCTCATGGCACCAAGGGATTAAAAGTGGTTAACTCCATTTCCAAAGGCTTTGTTATGTTGGTTTTCCCTCAGCTGCAGCACAAGGCGATCTCCACAGTGCCACTTAGGCAGCTTTTATCAGGTTGTCTTCTGGAGGTAATTGGGTTTTTCAGGAGCCTGTTTAAAATTCGTAACCCAGCCTCTTAAACAAAACAAAAACAGCAGCGGGGAGAAGGGGAAGAGGCAGCACAAAACGTGCAGCAGCTGCAGCCTCTGAAGATCAGTCTTGGCCCCTTGGGGCAGGCACCCGGCAGGGATGGCGACAGGGACAGGCACCAGCGTGCTGCAGCATCAGGCTGGAACTGGACCCTCCAGTGCAGACTGAGCACAGACAGCCCCTGTCACTCCCGCTGATGAAACCGCACAAGGAGAGGGGGACCCCATGTCACGTTGTTACGCTGTACTCGGGGCAAGCATTCGGTGCTCAGAGCTACCCCATGTCCAGCCCCTGGGGACACCAGGACCCCCACTCTGCCCTGCGGCAAGTCACAGCCCCTTCAGCACATGTGAGTGTCCCCCTCCCAGCACCCACTCCCCTGTTATCACTCCCATGCCAGGCATGGGTGCAAATGTGAATCTCACCGGCATGGCAGCATGCCACGAGCCCTGGGGCTGGTGAGGAGGGAGGAGGTCTTGTGTCGTGGCTTGACCCCTCTCCCATCATGATGCTCTGCCTGATCATGGAAGCAGCACTGTGGAGGTGCGGGACTGGGGGTGGCAGGGCCCCCTGAGCTCTCCGGTGAGACACAGAGAAAAGGGGCCAAATCTACCCCTGGAGCCACCCTCACAGGATGACTTCTGCCAGCCCCATGCCCAGAGGGTCTCCCCAGCTCTCGGCTTTGCTGGCTGGGTGAGGAGAGGCTCTTTCTCCACTGCCCTCCCCGTGCCCGGCTCTGCACAGGCACAGCAAAGCACCCCTGCAGCCATGGGGGCTCTGGGCTGACGCTGTGGCTTTGCCTGCTCTCCTGCATCACTATCACGTCTGTTTGCATGAACACCACGGCCCTGTCAGTGTCAGAACTGCAGCCCCAGATGCACCGCTTCCATGGCCCCCCAGCATTGCTCCCACAGACTCGTCTGTCCCCTCCATCTGGGCTCCTGCCCGTGGGGCGGGGGGGTGCCCAGGGCACCCCCAGCCCGTCCCATGCTGCAGGGCACAGCGTGGGCCAGGGAGTGGGTGGCGGGGAGCTGCTGCGGCAGATGGTCGGCGGGGCTGGATCATGGCACTGCACGCAATGAAGGACGCGTGCATCCCCCAGGGGGGCCATTTGCAGGAGCTGGTTGTGAACTGGTGCCTGCAGGGCCCCAGTACATCTGCTCATCCTGGGCACAGCAGCCAGCATGTGAGCAGGGGTGACTGCAGCTGAAGGAGGGATGGGGCGAGGAGGGGACTGAGCCCACAGCTTCCAGCTGTTCCAGCACGGCCATGTCCTAGGAGAATGCCAGAGAGGAAAGGGTGCTCCCAGTGCTGCTTAGCCCTCCAGAGCTAATAGGAGAGCCCTCCTATGCCTACATCTGTGTGAAAGACAGTGACAGAGGGGCTGACTCTCCCAGTGAGCACCCCAGCAGCAACCAGGACCCAGCTTCAGGCTCCAGCTAAAAAGCATCCAGCATGGCTGGGATGTCAGTCGCTGCGTGACCGAGTGCCCTGGCTTTGCTGCTGCCGCTCTGCTCACCCAGCCCCAGTCTCAGGGCCACCCAGAGCCCTGAGGCATTCAAGTCGTATGACTGCTGGGGGACACCGGGATCGACCCTGCCGGTCAAGTGCTGCAGTGGTGACTCCTTGTCCCCGCGGCTCCCAGCATGCGTCCGGTGCCTTTGTGTCATGCATTATTAAACAGAGGCAATGCAGCCCCTTGATGTTTATCCTGGCATGACTGTGCGGGGAGCGGGTTGTGGGAGCCACAACGGCTCGCTGCAGCCTCACATGGAAGATTCAGGCTCACTGTGGGTCTGGCTGAATCCCCAAAGAGGTTTATGACCCTTGTGGTTACTCATCCAGTCGCTTCCCACCTTCCCATCCTATGCAGGATGGATCCCACCTCCCCATAAAAAAGCCACTGTACATTCAGCCTCAGTGCTATCACCTACATCGCTTTCTCCTGCCCACACAGGTACTTATAGCATTTACATCCCTATCGCCGTATATAAAGGCACACTTGCGCTGAGTCCACCCCATCAATATTTATGGCAGGCACGCACACCCGCGCAGCTCTGCAGGGGCTGGTGCGGAGCGAAGCTGGGCACAGCACGTCAGGCACTGCTTGGGGAGCAAAGAAAAGCCCTTCTGAGCCCCTGCGCTGCCTCCCTGTCCCTCCCCAGTGTCCCAGCCATCGCCTTTCGGGGGGAAGGAGTCAGCCTGTGCATGTACTGATTTCCAACCCCGCCACCCTGGCAGGGTCACACAGGACCTGTGCAGTCACCGATGATGGAGGTGGCTGGGACTGTGCGGGGAGCAGATGCCCAAGGGACTTCCTGGTTCTGTGTCAGGATGGGATTTGGGCACCTGCTCCCCACAGAATGACTTGCAGGGGTTATACCCACCCTCACTTCACCAGTGGGGAAAATGCATGAGGGACAACAAAACGATTAGCTCAAGACTGGCCATCCAGAGCAGAGCAGCAGCAGCCCCCACCCTTTGTGCCTCCAGCCCAAGCCCCTCAAAAATGAGACCCGAGGTGCTGCTCCCCTGGGGTTCAGCCTCATGCTGATACAGGTGTTGGTTTCACAAAGATTTTGCAAGCACTTTGGGGCTCCTGAGATGAAGGCAGAGAGCCTGGTGTGCTTTAACTCCTCCCTGCACCGTGCAGGCTGCGGAGCAGGAGGAAGAGAGGAGAGAGGGTGCCATCACGGGCTCGTCCTGCTCTACCCAAACTCCCAGCCCAGCTTTGGGAGAGCCCCTGCCTTCCTGGGGGATGAAGGGCTGAACGCGTATCAGGAGAGAGGGGGTTTGGGAGCTGAGATGCCCCATGCCCTGGGCAACAGAGCCAGCTGAGCACCACAACACTGGGGGCACCCTGTCCTCTGACAGCAGCAGATGGCTGCATGGTGGGGTGCTCCATGGCAGCAGGGGGGATGGACACCTGGGTGTCTGGGCTCCCGCCAAGCTGCAGCTCGGT
>NW_009730582.1:4541-8943 GCF_000703405.1 Apaloderma vittatum
CGGGACGCCGGACGGGCACGGCGCCGCTCCAAGAGCTGCTGGGGCTCTGGCCAGAAAATTCATTCTTGGCTGCTTCAGTGGGGTTTGGCTCGTACCTTTCCCATCTGGGGGCTTTCAAAGGCGGGGAAAAAAAAAAAAGAAAAAAAGAAAGAAAAAAAAGTGGCTCCATGCCAGCTCCACAGTCACTGTCACCTGCTACAGTCCCCAGGCAGGACCATGCCCAGCATCCACCCAGGAGCCTGAGCTGTTCCCACTCCCACGACCTGAGCCTGGTCCTGAGCAGGTCCAGATGCCTCTTGCCCTTCACCGGGGTCTAACCAGGATGCCTGTGATGGACCCTCCTCCCCCCCATCCTGGGAGGCCGACTGGCTCCTCTGAGGCAGCCCCCGGGGATGCCTGTGTGTCCCCCCATCCATCCCATGGCTGCGCCCCGGGGAGGAAGATGGTCCCCCCCGAAGCTGTGGGGTGCAAAGCCCACAGCAGTGCTGCTTACCTTGGGGTGTGTGGCACAGGGCGTCTGCGGGCTTCGGCACCTAACAGAGGGGGACGAGGGCCTTGCGGGGGTGGCTGGGCATCGCAGGGAGAGCGGGGCCTGCAGGAGACACCGACAACGAGAGGATTAGCTCCATGCCAGGGCCCCAGAATCAGATGGAGTGGACAAAGCAGAATGACTTGATGGGTGATGGATAGAGTGCACCCCTGCCTGGTGCCCTCTCCCCTTAGCTGGGGAGCCCAGGGTGGGTCTGTGCACCCCATCAGCATCCTGACCTCCAAGGATGGGAGCAACCTGCTGCCAAAAGCCACCATCTCCCCACAGGTGGGAGCCCAGCTGGGCACGCAGAGGGTGACAGGCTGCAGGAGGCGGCAGCTCTCGGGATCTTAGGTCCTCTCCTGAAACAGGGACACCACCTTCACCACTGGCAGAGGGCTCCTGTCTGTCTCTGCAGACACCCGCAGTTTGGATGCCTTCATTAAATATTTAGAGAGCTCTCAACTCTTCGAGGGTTTTAAAATTTCACATTAACTCTGCCTTCCTCAGCTTGCAAATGATGAATTTAACCTTTGGAGAACATAATGGCAAGTTAAAACAGGCCACCAAACAAAAGCTCTTGCTCAGACTTTGCAATTTGAGAAAGCCTGGCTCCCCACTTCTGCCGGACCTCGGAGGCTTCTGCCCAGGGATATTGTCCGTTCCCTGAACGTCCTTGAAACCCCCGTGATGCTCGAGGAGATGCAGGGGGTGCTCTTGGGGAATGCTGCCGTGGGTAGGGGCTGCGCAGAGACCCAGGTATCAGGGTGCTGGGTGCCACATTGGCAGTTTCTGGGGCAGTTGGTTCCTGTGGTGTGGCTGGTGCCACCGCACCAGGTGCCAAGACCGTGCTTTGTGCTCTGCGACTCGAGGAGCAGGTTCCGGGGGAAGTTACAAATTCATCCTGACTTCAAGCAAAGGCTTTTCCTCCACCCTGGGGAAGGAGGGAGGCTTTGGCAAATTGGAGATAAATATATGACCCAGGGGAGCCAGGGGAAACAGGCAAACAGCGACGCCGGAGGAGCAAGGGCTGGGACGGATGGAGACTGCATTTTTAAAAGCATTACAGAGCAAGGATGCCTCATCCCAGCCCTATGGCAGGAGATACTCCCAGCCCCTGAGCACAGTGCTGGGTTTGGAGAGGGTACAGGCTCAGCCCAGGGACCCAAAGCTCTGGGGGCTGCAGGGAAGGGGCAGAGGGTCCCCAGTGGGACCCCCAAGAAGACTCCAGAATGGCGACTGCTTCCCTGGGAAATGCAGTGCTAAAAGCTTCGCCTGGAGAGGGCTCAGCAGCAGCGTGAAGGTGACCTTTGCTGGGGACAACCGCTGCCTCCTTCGGGACGTGGGAAGGTTCAAGAGCAGGGTAAGACGGGCTGCAGAGTGCTGCAGGGTTGCGTGCCTGGGGGTGGCTGGTTTCCAGACAGCTCGGTGCCAAGGAGACAAGCTGTGATGGGGCAGGATCAGTTCTCTGCTTTGCTGGCCACGGCCTGAAGTGTAAGTCAGCTGTCTTTTGCTGAAAAGCCAGACGGTGGGAAGAGCAGGAACCCGCTACCCAGGTACCCTAGAGGATGCAGAGGGTCCTGGGAGGTGCTGCTCCAGTCCCTGCAGGGCATTTTTTTTCTGGGTCAAAGTATTTTTTTCCTCTCTCTTTGCAATGGGCAGAGCCTCCCAGTACCGCGAAGATGTATCTCACCCAGACAGCTGCACTAGCTCAGTCTGTCCAGGCAACCAGACACCAACCTCCGACAAGGAGGATAGAGAAGAGCTGACATGGCCAGGACACCCTCAGCTCCAGCGACTGAGGTGCCCCCAGGCACTGGCAGGGATGCTTTTATCCAGGTGAGGTCTGGACACAAGACACAATATCCACGGACAACTTAATACTTGAGAGGAGACCATTAACGTGTCCACAGCTCCTCTGCTGTGGCACCTCCAGCTCTTGGCACCCTGCTTTCACAGCTGTACTTGTTCAAATGTCAGCAGAGGAGGGGGGCTGGGGGAGGGGAGCAGTGGGATGCACACTCAGAGCTGAGAAACTCTGGGCCACATCTCAAGGCACTTCTCCCTAGGGGAGATGCTGTTGTGACCTGCCTTGGGGCTGGCATTAGCTTTGTGTCTGGGCACCGGGCTGAGAAGGAAAGATGAAAGCCACCAGCTTTGGGGAAAATACCTGCAGACTGGACTCAGTGTTGGCCATGCAACATCCTGATTCTCACACAGGGATGCAAAAGGCTCAGGGTGCCATGCTGCGCCAGGCAGCCCCTGGAGCCATTTCCCAGTTGGGGTCCTGTACCTGAGCCAACCTGCCTTGCCTTCAAAAAGCAGATCCTCAGTCTCAAAAATGTCAGTGCTTCTTGACAACTTCATCCTGCCATGGGCTAGTGTAGGTCTGGGTCACGCCATCAGAGGGCTCTGGGATTTGGCTGAGATGAGTGATGTTTCTGAACCTCTGAAGAGTGTTACAGCAGAAGCTGATGGTACCAGTTAGGGTGGGATGGACCTGCTGGCCTGGCTGCTTACAGGAGAAGCAGGCACTTGTGGTGCAGAATGACATGGAAAAGGTGACAGTGGCTCGTGGCGAGGCACTGGGCAACCTAGCAAGACGTCGGAGCCTGGAGGCAGAGAGCCCATGACCAGATGAGGCAGATGGTCCAGGTCTCCACAGCCAGGAAGGTTCTGTGGAGCCAGGAGAGGCAGAGGGGAAAACTCCTGGGACAAGTGAATAGAGAATGCTCACGCGAGAGCAGCCCGCAGGAGCGCAGATTGTTTACCCTGGCTGAGCAGGCCTGATTGCTCTCTATAAATACACCCGGCGAGTAAACACCGGGGAAGGAGAAGGATCATTTAAATTCGAGGATGATGCTGGCAAAAGAACAAATGGTGAGGTCTGACAGCCAGGAACACACGCAAGCTGCGGGCAGGAGCAGAGATCCTCTGGCTGCTGGGAAAGTCCTGCTCTGGGCAGGGGGTCCAGCCCTGGCTGTTTGGGCAGCGTATGCTGCCTGAGGGCTTGGGCTCAGTGCTGGTAGGAAAGGCAGCAGCCTGGGCTGCAGTGACCCTGCCCACCTGCCAGACCAGACCTCTCGAGGTCCTGGCCATGGGGGCATGTTAGTGCCCAGCGGTGGGAAGGAAGGTGCACCATGCTGCCAGCAGTCACCATCTCTTCCATAGGGGGTTTCTCTGCAGTATCAGACCTCCGTTGGGACTTTTCAGCTCCGGTGGTTAAACCATGATGGGCAACTCAAGGTGGCTCCCTTCGGCTCCCAACACCGCTCTTGACAAGCAGCACCGGGCCTGATGGGCTGCGCCTGGCATAGCTCTGCAGAAACCCAGGAAGAGCCAAGGTGTGAACCACAATCACCCTCCAGCACTGCAAGGTGTTAATAGCTCTGTCTGCCTGGGGTCATTTCAATACTAATGTTATCGCAGGAGGCTATGGAAGAAACAAACACTCAACCTATAGCCAAGGGAGACTTTGAGACATTTTTACTGTGCTGGTTTGTGTCAGCTGAGCTGTCTCCAGTTTCCCCAGGATGGTGAGGGTCAGATACCCCAAGTAGTGCTGCTGGTTGGGGGCTGGACTCCCTGTTTCCCCTGGCTACGCTGGAGCCTGTCCTGGCAGTCCTGGGGGTCCTACAGCCTTGGGGGGGTACAAGGACATGTTTGGGAGGAAGGACACCTCTCTGCACCCTGAGCCTGGCCCATCCTTCCTCATCCTCTGTTTGCCAAACCCAGCACCTTGGCTTGACTCGAACCGCTCCGGCCCCTTCACCAGCTGCCCACAGAGCCCATCTGGTCGCGTGGAGAAGCCCTGAGCCATCAGTCCTTTCCTGAGCGAAGGTGCCAGCCCTGCTTTGCTGCTCTGACTCACTG
>NW_009730583.1:0-885 GCF_000703405.1 Apaloderma vittatum
TTCTCTCCTCCACCGCGCACGTGTGCTGTCACCTGCACACACCCGTGTGCCTGCACGTGCACCTGCTCCCCCTTCGACGCTTCTAGCCTGACCCCACGCTGGCTGGCACCCTGACTCCCTGCAGACTTACCCCCGGGGGGGGGGAACCACCAGGCAGTGGGGCTTGTCCAGCCCCTGGATCACCGCGTTCTTGAAGGAGCCATCCAGGCGGGCCACGTTGATCTGCTTCTTGTTGGCGTCGTAGCTGGTCCAAAAGAGGTTTCTGGAAACCCAATCCACGGAGAGGCCGTGGGCGTTGGGCAGGTCTGAAAGGGAACGGACAAGAGAGACTCGTCAGTTGTGTGCGTGGGGCTGGGAGGATGCTCCGACGAAGAGGAAGGGCCAATCTCATGGAGCCAAATCCTCTTGTGGGCTGTCGGCTCTGCCCCGCCCTGGGACCTGATGGGGACATCGGAGGACGGCGATGCTCCTCTGCACCCACCCGCAGAGACAACGGTCTCCACGCCGGTGCCATTGATGAAGGCTCTCTTGATGGTCTGGGTGCGGACATCAGACCAGTAAATGCGCTGCTCCAGGGCGTCATAGTCCACCACCGTGACATTGTCGATGTCAGGCACCGTGAAGGAGATGATGTAGTTGTAGTAGGGGTTGTCGATGTCCACGCCACGGATCTCCATCTGCCGCGCGTACAACAGGAACTTCTTAAACTCTGGGGAGAAGGACGAGAGGGGCGGCAGTGGGACCTCAGCCCGGTCTGCAGAGCCAGCTCCGAAGCACCCGCCCGTCCTCCTCGCCCTGGCCAGGGCAGGCCCTACCATAGCAGGTCGTGTTGTCCTTGTCCAGCTTCATGAGGTGGGGGCAAGCACAGGACAACGTACGGTTGTA
>NW_009730583.1:1088-1309 GCF_000703405.1 Apaloderma vittatum
GTCACGTTGTGCCCCGTCCCCTTGTTGGCCTTGGCCAGCGTGTTGGTTCGCCAGTCGGTCCAGTAGACCTCACCCCCGTAGAGGGTGACGGCGAAGGGGTGCGACAGGTACTCGTGTCCCCGCAGCACCTCGATGTGCCCCGTCCCATCGTACAGGGCTGAGTAGATGGCGTCCGATCTGTGCCCGGCGGAGAGCAGGGGTGAGAGCGGGCAGCGGCAGGG
>NW_009730584.1:0-2905 GCF_000703405.1 Apaloderma vittatum
CGGCCCCGCAGCAGCTGGGCAGCCCCTGTTGCAGCGAGGGCTCTGGAGCACCTCTCCCGGCCACTGGGAGGTCCTGCGCAGCGCGTCCACTCGTAGGGGAGGGCTCCAGAGTCGCTGCAAGAGGGTCCAGCTTTTGGACTGTTAAATAAACAACCTGACAGAGCTTCGAACACGGGAACGTCTGGTGTTGTTCGCTCCGTTGGATTCCTCCCACAGCCTGGCCAGGGCTAAAGGAAGGACACAAGGGAGTCTCCCTCCCTATTTCGGTCCTTAATCACACATTTCTCACACAAGACAGGCCTCTGGTCTTGACACACACTTCTAACAAAGCAAGAAGCAGGTTGTTTCCCAGTAAGTTCCTTATTGTGTTAATTTCTTACCTTAAGTCCCAACAGACATTTGAAATAAACATCAACACACTAATGTTCCAAAAACTTCTCATAAAGGGTTCAACATCTACTCTAATCACAACAACAGTTAAATAGCTCAATACAGCTTCACAAAAAACAGATTTTCCATTGCAACAAAAGCTCCAGAAGATGCCAAACTATGGAATTGCATTAATATAGAAAGTTCTTTTTTTGAATTTCAAAACAAATTCAGGAATAAAGTCCTAAAATTGTCATTAGTAGGAGTACTCTACAAAAATAAGACCACTATCTAGGAACAGATTACTAAAACTTAGTTTTCTGAAATACACAATGGAAATGTTAATCAGTTATTACAAACCTAGAAAACAGGTTACACAGACCTATTCTATCTGTAAAATTGAGTCTCAAAATAAAAACCCACCAAATCAAAGACATTTTAAACCCTACATCCTTTCTTCAATGAATTCACGGTGATTGGAAGCCCAAGCCATAACCTTATGCTGAATAACTGAAAAACATCACATCTATGTAAGAATTTGCTTTGTATTGGGCTCATTAAAAGCATATGTATAAGGGTGAAAATTACTTTTCAGTTTCTACTAATTGCATTCTGTCAACATCTGATTAGTCATGCTGGTCTGTAATGCTGACAAAGCCATTAATAAAGAGGGAATTCATGAATTAGGCAATTTTGTGCTTTTTTTAGCAAATAAATCTTGAGAGTAATTACCCTCTACTGTCATTTTAAGACTATGCACATGGCTTATTTGTACTAAAAAAAAGCATTTTTTGGTAAACACATTGAGATTTTTCACATCAACAAAACACACTTAAATCACAAAAGGTCAACTAGATTACACTCTGTAAGGCAAAATACCAACCGATTATTCCTGTATTACCTAAATCAAATAGCTCCTTTTTTTTTTGCCAATTGACAGGGTCTGCTGAAAAGACACAGACACCAACAAAAGAGTAAGCTTATTGTACTGTCTGTTTGAAGGTATTACAAAAAGTAGGTAAAGCATTTAGTTGAAACAATAACCTTAGTATAGTCTAGTTTTAAGCAACAAGGAGAATAAGCAGAGTAATGCACCTATTGATTGCTAGGTAAGGTTGGCTGCAGTGACCAAAGGTCCATCACCAATTGCCCAAACACCTGACCGTCCTCCACACCCACAGCAGCTGGGCAGCCCCAATCACAGCAACCATTTGGAGCCCCTCTCCCAGCAACTGCAAGTCCTACACAGGGAAAGGCTCCAACATCCCTGCAAGAGGGTCCAGTTTCTATACTCTTGAAGAAACCACCTCACATCACTTTAAATGCAGGAACATCTGGTGTGACCTTCCCTGCTGTATTCCACCTAAAGCCTAGCCAGGGTTAAAAGAGGAATCCAAGGATGGTTTATCTGTGTTGGTCCAAGGGAGTTAATTCTGGTCTAAAAGATTCTATCTGTTAGGGCTTCAATCAACTATTTCTCAACAAGGCCAGACATATGCTGTCAGAGCTTCATAACACACCTTTAAACCAAGGAAGATCCTTCTGCTGGTTACCGCTACACCATAAGCATTACAGCAAAGCTTTTATAGATTGGCATCAGAATATAAAGATTTTCAAGTTAGAAAAGATCCGTAATACATTACCTGTGATCAGTACTATGAGCTATAAATACTATATATATTAGACATAGTGTTGGGTTGCAATGCTCATCTACAGGCCACCTTGAGTTCAGGACCTTCTGTTCATGCCCCAGCACTTCAACAATGCCTTTACACAACTACCACTGAATGTTAGTTATTTCTACAGAAAGTCATCTTAAAAAATAAAAAGGGACTCTAATTGGAGACTCTTTTAAGACTTAATGATGCAATAGAATCATAGAAAACTAGGTTGGAAGGGAACTTAAGGATCATCTGGTCCAAACTTTCCTAGCCAAAGCATGATGTAGATAAGACACCCAACATACATGAGTGTCCAGAAGGCCCTACTTCCAGGAACAGTATGCTTTGATTTTTCCACCTTCGGCGATAAAAGTATGTCACAACATAGGTGAAAAGCTCTGTAGAAAATGCATCTGAAGAACATGTTATACGGCTGTAACCAGAGAGACAAAACCTTTCCTAAGGCCAACATGAAATCATTATAGTCCAATGCTGACTAAGGATTTTTCCAGTTGTAACAAGAAAAACATTACCTTCATCTTAAATCCTAGGAAAGACAGTATTACCTCCAATGAAATGGTATATACTGTAGTTAGCAGTGCAGTGAGAAATCATTCTCATTTCAAAGGCTATTCAGAACAATAAGATTTCTACGTTGCTTAGAAATAGCCTTTCTTATGTGTGCAGCAGAATTCCATAAACAGTGCCTTACTAACTCCTGTTCCAGTTAAGTAAAGATGAAATCATAACTTCATTCAAATTATGTTGAGATGTAAGACTAACTCCTTTACTGATGATCAGAACAGGCAATTATTATACAGCTAATGTTATATCAAAGTCATCTAAAACAAGACAAAATTCACAGCAACCAAGGA
>NW_009730585.1:0-261 GCF_000703405.1 Apaloderma vittatum
CCTGCCCTGCCTTTACCCTCAGCCCGCTTCTCTTGGAAAGCAAAACCAAAATTAAAGCCGTAAATCAGAAGAGCTCTGCCTACTGGCCACTTAGCCAGACCTCCCCTTTAATTAGCTCTTTTAATTAGGCTTTCATCTAAGACTTGGTTTTCTTTGAGGCTTGGATTCACCCACCTGCAAGTCCTCCCTGCAGCCTGGCCTTGGTGGCTCCGCTGTGACAAAATTGGTTTTGTCCTGCCAATGGCCAGCTTGTTCTGCCTC
>NW_009730585.1:377-2565 GCF_000703405.1 Apaloderma vittatum
CTCTTGTTGCTGCATCCCACCCCTGCATCAGTCCCTGGGCAAACTGGTCCTGACGCAAGAGAGAAAACTGGTCTGTGCCATCCCCTTGTGGCGTTCTCTGCCCGGTGGCGAGAACGGCTTTCACTCCATGCTGCGCGAAAGGTTTGAGCGTGGTCGGGACTTTCCCTGCAGCAGGAAGCGGCTGTTTACCTCGGGGGGGCTGAATCGGGCCGGCCGCACGTGGCACGGCTCCTCCAAAGGGGACCGGGAAGGGTCGGGCTGACGGGCTGGGCTGCAAGGGGTGAAGGAGGATGCAGGAACCGGGGATCCCGGCTCGTACCAGGGATGCGCCGCTGGGTGAAGCTGCAGGACGCGGCGGGATGGAGAGAGACCGAAAAAAAGGAAGCTGGGTAACATACCACAACCCAGGGAAAAAAATACAAAACACGCTGCCCGGCTTGCCATCGGCGCTAAGATTAGCAGCAGAGGAAATGACACTCAGAGATGTCATGGAAGTCTGCTAAAGTTGGATTTCTCCTTCTCTTTTTCTATACTTACCCTCCGTTGAGGGTGTAATTGGCCCGTTAGGTTAATGCGGAGGGACTGGTGTAAATGAAAGGTCATGCTTTGTTGACATCCTGCAGTCAAACTATAGTCATCCTTTCCTCCCTGCCTCTAATTCCTTGTGGCTGGCCTGTTTATTTTTGGTGGAAGAGGAGGGAAAAGGCAATCGGATGTTTATCCTTCTAGGAAATTATCACCATCACTCTTAGTTTTAATTTGAGCTGGAGGTGAGAGGAGCTGCCTTTTCCCAGTCTGAGCCAGGCTTGGTCTCACTGGGCACCACGAGCCCAAACTGGTCCTCTCCATCGTGTGCTGCTGGTAGGGATGAAGATGGGGACAGGGATAGGGATGAAGGAACAGCGATGGAGATGAAGATGGAATGGGGATGGAGATGGAATAGGAGTGGAGATGAGGATGGGGATGGATCTGGAGATCAGAGTTGGGGATGGAGCTGGAGATGGGGATGAGGATGGAGCTGGAGATCAGGATTGAGGATAGAGCTGGACATTGGGATGAGGATGGAGATGGAGATCAGGATTGGGGATAGAGCTGGACATTGGGATGAGGATGGAGCTGGAGATCAGGATGAGTGTGGAGCTGGAGATCAGGATTGGGGATGGAGCTGGAGATGGGGATGAGGATGGAGCTGGAGATGGGGATGAGGATGGAGCTGGAGATGGGGATGAGCGTGGAGCTGGAGATCAGGATTGGGGGTGGAGCTGGAGATCAGGATTGGGGGTGGAGCTGGACATTGGGATGAGGATGGAGATGGAGATGGGGACGAGGATGATGCTGGACATCAGGATGAGGATGGAGATGGATCAGAGAAGGAACCTGCCCAAGTGGCTGCAGCTGTGGTGGGATGATTCCCTGCTGGGATGCAGGACGAGGCACCACTGGCCCTTGCTCCGAGCACACATGGGGCTGCAAACGTGAGGTGTGGCAGGAGCACTGGCCAGCCCAGAGCCACAAACTCTCACTTGGATGCACGCAAGTCCTTCACAGAGTGGAAAATATTAATTGTGGGGTTTTTGGTAATTTAGAAAGAATGAAGAAGAAAAAAAAAAAAGGAGGAAGCCACGTACAGTCACTTTGTGCTGGTCCCACCCCTTTTATCTCTCCTTCCATTCGCTCACCATGGGTTCAAGAGAGAAAAGAGAAGCTGAGTCTCTCGCTGCCTAAATGTAGAAAGTTTTGCTTCTAAATCAGTTTGTGATGGAAAGGAAATACGTCACGTCCCTGGGGAAGTGGCTGGGCAGCCACAACCTCAGCACCGAGCGCTGCAATGGAACAGCCCAGCACTGAAATAGCTCCGTTCTCTGTTATTGTCACCGATATAATTTTTCTCTGTCTACATGTGTCATTTTTAGCATCCAGAGGAAGTTTTATTTGTATTTGTTAGCTCGACTTTCCACTGTCGTGGCTTTTTTAATTTTTTTTTTTTTTTGAAGGTCCGGGAGAAAACAGAGTGAGGTGAGCTCAGGTGTGATGGACTCGGCGGGGTGGCAGGCGGTCCCCGCTGCCCTCTCTGCCTGCATCTGCCAGGCATCCCAGCCTCGCAGAGCCGAGGGAATTCAAAAACCACAGGTCTGCGAGGTGGGTTTGGATTCTTCCAGCCCCTTCCCGGAGCCAACCCATACGCTCG
>NW_009730585.1:2596-3920 GCF_000703405.1 Apaloderma vittatum
GGTGGGTTTGGACTCTTCCAGCCCCTTCCCGGAGCAAACCCATCCGCTCGATGATGAGAGGCTGAGGAAGACTTGGGTTTTAAAAACAAATAATAGTGAGCTCATGAAAATCGAGTGTTCCTGGAGAGCAATGGCAGCTCCCAGCAGAGCACGGGGGGGTGTTTCTTGCCAAAACTGGGCTGGAGGCCAGAAAGAAGCCTGTGCTAAACATGATCACTAAGTCAACAGGGTAATAATTACCTTTTTTTTAATGATTATTGCCATAATTACTCTAATGAGGAAAAGTCTCAGCCCCTGGCTCAAGGGGAGGCAGCCCTGGGTCCTATCCCCTGCTGGAGAACCAGAGTGGGACCACCCGGGGAAAACGCAGATTTAGGGGCAGGGGATGTTAAGGAACAGGGACTGGGGGACCCTCCTTGCACCCCCCAGCCTCGGTGGCACGTGGAGCTGATACGGGGACGATGCAGCCGGCCAGGAGCAAAGTGATGCCAGGCAGCAGCTCCCCCTCGCCCAGGTCCTTGCACAAGAAGGGATTAGCAGGATCAGCTGATGATGATCTAAGTGCATAACTATATCAACCTGCGGATTAATTAATGATATCTCGCTCTTCATAATGGCTCTATCTGCAGATCTCCTTGCACTCCTCAAGCATTCAGTGAATTAAACCTCACTGCACCCCCCGGGAAATAGGTCAAGAAGATTGTTAATCCCTGTGCGCCGGTGGGAACGCCACGGCACGACGCAGGGATAAACAACGCTGCCCGTTTCAGGAGATTTTCCAGGCAAGCTCAGCATCCCCATCCCCATGCCACTGCCAAAGGAACCGGGCTCTCTGGATCGCCCTGGGGATGGGTGATGGGTACCCCCACTGGGATGCTCCCAGCCCTCAGCCTTGCTCCATGGGCACACAAAACCCCTCAGCTGGGGGTCCCGTCTTTCCCATGGGGCTGGTGTTGGCTTTGTCGATGGGCACGAGGTGTGGTGGAAGCCTCCGTGAGCGGTGACCCTGCAGCCGGGCGAGCCCTGGGAGAGGCAGCCTGGGCTGTGGCAGGAATTTAGGGCTCCTGAAGTAATAAGGGAAGGCGGGCGAGGCGAGGACGGGGCCGTGGCCCCACCCTGCATGCCATGCCAACACCCAGAAGGGGCTGGAGGGCTGCAAGGGGCATGCGAGCCAGCCCTGGTATGATGGTTTTGTTAGTTAGTGATAACAATTAATTCTTACTGGGCCTGCAAATTGTCAGAGATGCTTTATGGGGCTGTCTGGAGGAGCCCAGTCCCACCTGAGGTTGCTTGGTTTGGGGGTCCTGGCCCCCCAGCTTGCTCG
>NW_009730585.1:4056-4411 GCF_000703405.1 Apaloderma vittatum
TTGTTTCCTCTTTCAGCTCACTCTCCGAGTCGGCTCGGGCTGGGTTTGTCAGTGTGGAACCACAGCAGCGGGAAGCTCGCAGCCTCACCCCCTCCGCCGGGAGCACCAGCACCTTCAGATGTGGTTTGCCCCAAACACTCCTTGGTAGAGGGAGGGGGGAAAAAAAAACAAAAAAAAAGAAGAAAAAAGGGTGGTTGATACAGTGGTCCTGGCCCACCCAGCTTTGTTCCTGGCCAGAAGCAGCCGCCATCCTCAGCTCGTGCCTGGGTGCCCGGTGTTGCCCTGTTTACACCCGGCTCTCTGCGGGGCGAGGCAGATGCCTCTCAGGGTTTGCATCCAGAGGTGTGGTGGAAGG
>NW_009730585.1:4489-4705 GCF_000703405.1 Apaloderma vittatum
GGTCCTCGCTTGTCGGCAGCGACTGGCTTCCCATCCCCTCCTCGCAGGTCCTCAGCTAACCTCGTATTTCCTCATTGCTAGGAAATGGCTAATTCCCCCCGGGCTGGTTTCAATGGCTGTGCAGATTCCCTCGCCTTTGGCCTCTCACCAGTTTCTCCTTCGGTGGTTAAAGCAAAGCCCTGCAGCCCTCGAGAGCAGCACTTTCCCAGGCTGCAC
>NW_009730585.1:4718-5396 GCF_000703405.1 Apaloderma vittatum
CGCGGGAGGACCAGCCAGCCCCTCGAACGGCATCCCCAGGTGGATACCCCAACCCTGGCAGGCGCTGGATTCGCCCCCTGCTCCAGCTCTCCAGCCTCTGTGCCGTGTTCACACGAGGTTTTGCCCTTTCTCCATCATCGCCGTCGGATTGTGAAGGATTCAGGAAGTCTCTGCCACGCTTTGCCACGGGGTCCTCTCCCATTAGGGAACCGCTCACGTCTCCAGAGTCGTGTGTCATGGCATGGTTTCTCAGGGCCAAGATGCAAGCACCCGTTTCCTCTTTCATTTCTTGGTGTCGGGTTAAAAAAAGCCTTCATAGTATTTCGCGGCGTTGCGCGGTCACTCCGAGGTTCCTGACCGGGGCCACGACGCCAAGGCTCGTGCTTGTCCCATACCCCCTGGTTTGCAGCCCCGTCTCTGCCAGCTCCGTGCTTCTGCTAGTGATCCTCTGGCTGGAAACCCCGGCGCTCCCAACGGTGCTGCTCCCTGGGGACTGCTTTTTTTGCTCTGGACCTACTATTTAGCTTTCCTGCTAATCACACCGTCCCCTTATCTCTGGGTCACACCACGCCGGCCACCACTGCTATTGTTCCCCCGCTGCGGGCTGGATAATAACAGGAAAGACCTCCCGGCTCGCAAACCGAAACCTGGCTCGGACTTAGATGACCCAGAGGTTTC
>NW_009730585.1:5476-5784 GCF_000703405.1 Apaloderma vittatum
GCAGCTGGTATGTCCTCGCTGTCACATCACCAGAGTGATCGGGGATGGCAGCGGTGTGGGGACTGGAGGGGGGGTGCAGGCACCCTCCAAACTCGATGCTGCTCCAAATTCTTTGCTGGTCTTCAGCCCATTCCCAGTGCTGCCACCTTCAGGGGCTGGCCCCGGTCGCCCAGCACCCATTCTTCCTGCACAGGGTACTTGGGGTTGCCCCCCAGGGTGTGCTTGCTGCTCCAAAGGGCTTTCCCCCCACCCCTGCAATTATCCGTACTGCACTGCTGCTGCGGGGTGAGGCAGGGCTGATCTCTCTT
>NW_009730586.1:0-212 GCF_000703405.1 Apaloderma vittatum
CTCCACTCTGAGTCCCAGAGGTCTGGGGGGACCGACAGCCCCCCTGCCCCCCAATCCGTGGCACAAGAGGGCTGCGCCGTGAGCGAGCGAGGTGGTGGTAAAGGATTAACACCATTGCACCCCCGGAAACGGCCACACTGGTGTCCCCAAGATTTGCCATCCCACCGAAACGCTCAGAACCCGGGACACTCACCCTCCTCGTGCAACGACAC
>NW_009730586.1:300-881 GCF_000703405.1 Apaloderma vittatum
GAGGAGATGCCCATGGGAACCAGCTGCCTGTCTTCCTGAAGGGCCCCCCACCAGATCTCCTCCACGCTGAGCACCACCCCTGGAAGCAGGAGCTGGATGCCCATCGGGTCTTGGTCCTGTCCCAAGCCCTTCCCTGCACTGCTGGAGGGAGCAGGAGCTCCGGGGGGGTTGGCTGGGGGGGACTCACAGCGTGCTGGAGGCCAGGTTGGTGTCCTCGTGCTTGAGCTTGCCGTCCAGCGCCAGTCCCCGCTTCTCCCGGTTGTTGGCGAGGAAGGGCGTCAGGGTGTAGACTTTGCAGAACGTCGAGCTCGGGGCCACCATGTCGCTGAGGATGACAGCAACCATAGAGCCACAGCTCTCCCCACAGCTTCAACAACCCCACAGGCCACCCTGGACATCTCCAACCCAGCCTGGTGACATCGCCATGCCAGGTCAAGCCTGGAGAACATCTCCATCCCAAACCCAACCTAGAGGACACCTCCATTCCAGACCCACCCAGGAGGACACCTCCATTCCAGAGTAAACCTAGAGGATATCTCCATCCCAGCCCCAGTCTGGTGAACATCTCCATCTCAACTCCA
>NW_009730586.1:910-4018 GCF_000703405.1 Apaloderma vittatum
CAACCCGTCAGACATCGCTTCCCCTGCCCCAGCCTGGAGTTTATCTCCAAGCAGGGGGACGCAGAGGGTGACATCCCCTAGGGTGTCATTGAAAAAGGGTCTCTGTCTCTTCACTCCTTACACCAGGACCTGCTCCCTGAATACAACATCCCAGCGGCGCTGCACTGGGGCAGGAGCCCTCCAAGGCTCCTCTGGGGACCCTGGGGCCCCTCACGATGTCCCTGTGCATCTGGTACTCACTCGGCGTCCTCCAGGGGGACGCAGAGGGTGACATCCCCTAGGGTGTCATTGAAAAAGGGTCTCTGTCTCTTCACTCCTTACACCAGGACCTGCTCCCTGAATACAACATCCCAGCGGCGCTGCACTGGGGCAGGAGCCCTCCAAGGCTCCTCTGGGGACCCTGGGGCCCCTCACGATGTCCCTGTGCATCTGGTACTCACTCGGCGTCCTCCACAGCCACCGGGCACTTGTACTGGGCAGTGTTGAAGAGGCAGATGTCGGCGTACTGGCGCACTGGGGTGAGAAATGGGGAGATGGGGGTCAGGCAGGGCCCTCGTGGTGACAGGGACAGCAGCCAGGTGGGGCGAAGCCCCATTCCTCACCTGAAATTTTGATCTTCTTCACCGTCTTGTTGGTGTTGTTGGTGACGTGGACGTTGACGCTGATGGGCTCTCCGTGGTAGTAGATCTGTGGGGAGCGAAGGACGGTGAGGTCCCCATCTCCACTGGGGTTGCCCTCCCCCAGGTCCTCACCCACCTCCTTGTCCAGGGACGCCTCGAGGTGCAGCGGTTTGTCCGACATGAGGAACTGACGGGTGGTTTCTGCCATGGGCTGGGGGCCGGGTCGCTCTGGCGCGTACTGGACCTTACGGATCACCAAGCGCACCGAGTTCCTGTGGGGAGACGGCGAGAGGAGAACCCACGCGTCCAGCCGCCTGCAGGCAGCTCTGCCCACACGCTGTCCTCCTCCTTGGCCCCTTTCGGGGCTAAATCCCTCGTCTTCTGCTCCGCTGGGTCAGAAGGATGTCATGGGAGGTCACCTGGGATGCGAAGGGGCAGCCCCATGGCCGTGCCCGGCCGCCTGCGTGGCCCCACAGCAAGGTTTGGCTCCTTGTTTGCAGCACATTGGTGGGTGTCTCCATCCCAACCCTAGAACATCCCTCACCCATCCCTACACTGGAAAGCATCTTCATTCTCCTGGACAGCACCTCCATCCCAGCCCTAGCCTGGAGAACATCTTCATCCCAGGCCCAGCCTGGAGGACATCTTCATCCTAACTCCAGCCCCAGTCTAGTAAACTTCTCTGTCCCAGCCCAACTGGAGATGACATCTCCATTACTCAGCCTAGAGGACATTATCCCAACTCCAGACCCAGCCCAGGCATCTTCATCCCAAGCCCAGCCTGGAGTTCATCGCCATCCCAACACCATCCTGGAGTTCATCTCCATCCCAACACCATCCTGGAGGACATCTCTGACCCAGGCTCAGCCTGGAGGGCACCGCTGTCCCAGCACCAGCCTGGAGGACATCTCCATCCCATTCCCATCCCACCCACTGCAGGCAGCAAACTGGGGTCACCCCCTTTTCCCACTGCTGGGTCATAGGCCCGGAGAGCATCCCGAGGCTGTTGCTCCCACCCAGCCTGGATGAATCCTCTCCACTCACCTCTTGTGGATTTTCTCCTCCAGGTTCTCCGCACAGAAAGCTTTGACCTCGTAGTCCACACCACAGGCCTGGAAACCAGGAGGGAGCAGAGGAGGAGGCAGAGAAACCCCTTTGAACACCCCCCACACACCCAAGAGGTGACACCAACCGATGGCTGGTCACCACTGCTCGGTGGCACAAGGACGGGTGGACCTCACCTTCCCCGTGTCCTCCGGACCCGGCTGCAGCGTGACGGAGCAAGGCAGGTTGGGGGGGATCTGAAGGAGAAAGGGGCGGGGTTAGGAGATGGGATGGGACCCCACCATCCCCGAGACACCTTCTAGCCCTGGAGACCCCGTGGTATCCCCTGGCCAGCCACAGGGACAGGCGCCCGCATCCCCTCCCGGCGCCACCCCCACAGAGGAGCCGGGGTTTTCCCAGGGCCGCCAGCATTTCCCCCGGGAAGGATTTCCTCATTTTCCTAATTGCATTTCCTAACCGCACAGTGCCCTTTTCCTTCTGGCTCTCTTTCAGCTCCGAATCCTTCCCGAGACGCAGCTTGGCCTCTGCACACCCAAACCTCAAAGGATTACAAAAATCCACGGGGTTTGGGGTGGGGTTTTTGGTTTGGGTTGGTTTTTTTTCCTTTTTTTTTTTCTTTTTAATCGGGAGGTTCCCCACAGAATACTGTTCTCCCCTGAGCCTGGTAACATCCATATCCTTCTCCTAAGTTTACCCATCTGGACCCTGCTGACTTTCTCGGTGAACTCCAAGAAGCTGTAATAGGGAGCGAAAGCAAAGCAGCGAGGGCGCATGAGCACAAAATTGGGGGTCCACCCCACCACACACCTCATCCCCTGCTGGAGGTGCCCAAGCCCTGCTTTGCTTTGTGGGAATCCTGCTCAGGGCACGCACCCCGTGCCTCAGTTTCCCCACTCACCGCCGTTATTTGCTCCCAATCCACCAACAAAAGCTGCACCTTCCTCGTGGGGGGCAGCACCTCAACCCCAACAGAGACGCCGATGTCCCCAGAGATGGGGAGGTCACCATCCCCTCCAGCAGCAAGAGATGAGCACCCAGGAGTGTTGTCACCCGCTGCCACCCTACCTCGAAGGTGAAGGGGTAGGCATGCTCGCCCAGCTTCTTGATCAGCCGCTCCTGCAGCCGCGTCAGGGGTTTCTTCTCCTCGGGCACCGGGGGGAAGGCCTGGGTGTTGGCCACAAAGAGGTCCTTGCGGAAGGTCAGCCCCAGCACGTCCAAGTCCTCGCGGCCGTAGCGGAAGGCGCAGGTCAACGTCACGAAGACTGGGGAGGGCGACAAGGGGAGGAGGAGGTTGGTGGCGGGGCGGCATCACGGTGTGGTAGCATCGTGGCACGGAGGTTTAAGGGCACGGTGGCATCATGGCACAGAGGTTTCGTGGAGTGGTGGCATCACGGCACGGAGGTTTCGTGGAGTGGTGGCATCA